>NW_024753240.1:0-7500 GCF_018991925.1 Homarus americanus
ATATAGTGAAATAGTTCAATCCAGCATACAAGGGCGGACGATAGGACAGTCACCGTACCGCACCTCGAGAGTGGAGGTTGTTTGATCGTTTGTTAGGCAAGTTTAAAACCTGACTGTTCGCGAACAGTCGAATAACCCGGTTCCGGACTTATTGGTAGACGCAACATCATGATGCTGCTGCTGTCACGGAAACCGTGGTGGCGACGTGTGCGCCGAGAGAGAGTAATAATGTTCAATAGGAAGACAGACCTGGCTAGTGAAATTCATAGATCGCGCTCCACTGCCATTCCTCTGACCCCATGAGTCTATTTTCTCTCTCTCTCCTTCTGCTGCTCCAGCCATTGCAGGGCAGGGAAGGGAAAGCAACGGCAATTTTGGTTGTTGTTTTTGAATGCCACGCTTTGCTTCGCAGAGCCGCCGAAGCGCTCCGCTAGGGGGCGGAAGATATTTCACACCGAATATGTGTGCGAAGGCACCCTCTCCCCTTAATATAGTGAAATAGTGCAATCGAACATACAAGGGCGGACGTTTTCATCACCGTCTCCCACTCGGTGTGTGCAGATTCTCGGATCATTTTGTATAGTATGCTCTTAAATCGACCACCGATTGACTTTGACGGTCTCCCATGCGGGTGTGTAACTTCTCTGGTATGTCATATAATATGACCGAGGTGCCTCTACCTCTTATAATAGTGAAATAGTGCCATCCAGTGTACAAGGGCGGACGCTTTCATCACCGTCTCCCACTCGGTGTGTGCACATTCTCGGATCATTTTGTATAGTATGCTATTAAATCGACCCTCGATTGACTCTGTTGGTCTCCCATTCGGGTGTGCAAATTTCTGTAGTATGCTATTAAATCGACCCCCGATTGACTTTGACGGTCTCCCATTCGGGTGTGCAAGTTTCTGTGGTATGCTATCAAATCGACCCCCGATTGACGTTGACGGTCTCCCATTCGGGTGTGCAAGTTTCTGTAGTATGCTATTAAATCGACCCCCGATTGACTCTGACGGTCTCCCATGCGGGTGTGGAACTTCTTTGGTATGTTGTACAATATGACCGAGGTGCCTCTACCCCTTACTATAGTGAAATAGTGCCATCCAGCGCACAAGGGCGGAGGTTTTCATCACCGTCTCCCACTCGGTGTGTGCAGATTCTCGGATCATTTTGTAAAGTATGCTCTTAAATCGACCCCCGATTGACTTTGACGGTCTCCCATTCGGGTGTGCAAGTTTCTGTAGTATGCTATTAAATCGACCCCCGATTGACTTTGACTCTCCCATTCGGGTGTGCAAGTTTCTGTAGAATGCTATCAAATCGACCCCTCGATTGACTTTGACGGTCTCCCATTCGGGTGTGCAAGTTTCTGTAGTATGCTATTAAATCGAATTCTCGATTGACTTTGACGGCTTCCTATCTGGGTGTGTAAAGTTTCTTGTAGTATGTTATTAAATCGATTCCTTGGTTGATTTTGACTGTCTTCCCATTCGTGTGTTTCTGTGTGTATGCTATTAAATCGACCCTCGATTGATTCTGAAGGTCTCCCATTCGGGGGTGCAAGTTTCTGTAGTATGCTATTAAATCGACCCCCGATTGACTTCGACTGTCTCCCATTCGGGTGTGCAAGTTTCTGTAGTATGCTATCAAATCGACCCCCGATTGACTTTGACGGTCTCCGATTCGGGTGTGCAAGTTTCTGTAGTATGCTACTAAATCGACCCCGATTGACTTTGACGGTCTCCCATTCGGGTGTGCAAGTTTCTGTAGTATGCTATTAAATCGACCCCCGATTGACGTTGACGGTCTCCCATTCGGGTGTGCAAGTTTCTGTAGTATGGTATTAAATCGACACCCGATTGACTTTGACGGTATCTCATTCGGGTGTGCAAGTTTCTGTAGTATGCTATTCAATCGACCCCCGATTGACTTTGAATGTCTCCTATTTGGGTGTGCAAGTTTCTGTAGTATGCTATCAAATCGACCCCCGATTGACTTTGAAGGTCTCCCATTCGGGTGTGCAAGTTTCTGTAGTATGCTATTAAATCGACCCCCGATTGACGTTGACGGTCTCCCATTCGGGTGTGCAAGTTTCTGTAGTATGCTATTAAATCGACCCCCGATTGACTCTGACGGTCTCCCATGCGGGTGTGGAACTTTTTTGGTATGTTGTACAATATGACCGAGGTGCCTCTACCCCTTACTATAGTGAAATAGTGCCATCCAGCGTACAAGGGCGGACGTTTTCATCACCGTCTCCCACTCGGTGTGTGCAAATTCTCGGATCATTTTGTAAAGTATGCTCTTAAATCGACCCCCGATTGACTTTGACGGTCTCCCATTCGGGTGTGCAAGTTTCTGTAGTATGCTATTAAATCGACCCCCGATTGACTTTGACTGTCTCCCATTCGGGTGTGCAAGTTTCTGTAGTATGCTATTAAATCGACCCCCGATTGACTTTGACGGTCTCCCATTCGGGAGTGCAAGTTTCTGTAGTATGCTATTAAATCGACCCCTGATTGACTTTGACTGTCTCCCATTCGGGTGTGCAAGTTTCTGTAGTATGCTATTAAATCGACCCCCGATTGACTTTGACTGTCTCCCATTCGGGTGTGCAAGTTTCTGTAGTATGCTATCAAATCGACCCCCGATTGACTTTGAAGGTCTCCGATTCGGGTGTGCAAGTTTCTGTAGTATGCTACTAAATCGACCCCGATTGACTTTGACGGTCTCCCATTCGGGTGTGCAAGTTTCTGTAGTATGCTATTAAATCGACCCCCGATTGACGTTGACGGTCTCCCATTCGGGTGTGCAAGTTTCTGTAGTATGCTATCAAATCGACCCCCGATTGGCTTTGATTCTCCATTCGGGTGTGCAAGTTTCTGTAGTATGCTATTAAATCGACCCCGATGGCTTTGACGGTCTCCCATTGGTGCAAGTTTCTGTAGTATGCTATCAAATGAGCCCGATTGACTTTGACGGTCTCCCATTGGTGTGCAAGTTTCTGTAGTATGCTATTAAATCGACCCCCGATTGACTTTGACGGTCTCCCATTCGGGTGTGCAAGTTTCTGTAGTATGCTATTAAATCGACACCCGATTGACTTTGACGGTATCTCATTCGGGTGTGCAAGTTTCTGTAGTATGCTATCAAATCGACCCCCGATTGAATTTGACGGTCTCCCATTCGGGTGTGCAAGTTTCTGTAGTATGCTATTAAATCGACCCTCGATTGACGTTGACGGTCTCCCATTCGGGTGTGCAAGTTTCTGTAGTATGCTATTAAATCGACCCCCGATTGACTCTGACGGTCTCCCATGCGGGTGTGGAACTTCTTTGGTATGTTGTACAATATGACCGAGGTGCCTCTACCCCTTACTATAGTGAAATAGTGCCATCCAGCGCACAAGGGCGGAGGTTTTCATCACCGTCTCCCACTCGGTGTGTGCAGATTCTCGGATCATTTTGTAAAGTATGCTCTTAAATCGACCCCCGATTGACTTTGACGGTCTCCCATTCGGGTGTGCAAGTTTCTGTAGTATGCTATTAAATCGACCCCCGATTGACTTTGACTCTCCCATTCGGGTGTGCAAGTTTCTGTAGTATGCTATTAAATCGACCCCCGATTGACGTTGACGGTCTCCCATTCGGGTGTGCAAGTTTATGTAGTATGCGATTAAATCGACCCCCGATTGACTCTGACGGTCTCCCATGCGGGTGTGGAACTTCTTTGGTATGTTGTACAATATGACCGAGGTGCCTCTACCCCTTACTATAGTGAAATAGTGCCATCCAGCGCACAAAGGCGGAGGTTTTCATCACCGTCTCCCACTCGGTGTGTGCAGATTCTCGGATCATTTTGTAAAGTATGCTCTTAAATCGACCCCCGATTGACTTTGACGGTCTCCCATTCGGGTGTGCAAGTTTCTGTAGTATGCTATTAAATCGACCCCCGATTGACTTTGACTCTCCCATTCTGGTGTGCAAGTTTCTGTAGTATGCTATCAAATCGACCCCCGATTGACTTTGACGGTCTCCCATTCGGGTGTGCAAGTTTCTGTAGTATGCTATTAAATCGACCCCCGATTGACTTTGACGGTCTCCCATTCGGGTGTGCAAGTTTCTGTAGTATGCTATTAAATCGACCCCCGATTGACGTTGACGGTCTCCCATTCGTGTGTGCAAGTTTCTGTAGTATGCTATTAAATCGACCCCCGATTGACTCTGAGGGTCTCCCATGCGGGTGTGGAACTTCTTTGGTATGTTGTATAATATGACCGAGGTGCCCCTACCCCTTACTGTAGTGAAATAGTTCCATCCAGCGTCCAAGGGCGGACGTTTTCATCACCGTCTCCCACTCGGTATTGTGCAATTCTCGGATCATTTTGTAAGTATGCTCTTAAATCGACCCCCGATTGACTTTGTGGTCTCCCATTAAAGGTGTGCAAGTTTCTGTAGTATGCTATTAAATCGACCCCGATTGACTTTGACTGTCTCCCATTCGGTGTGCAAGTTTCTGTAGTATGCTCTTAAATCGACCCCCGATTGACTTTGACGGTCTCCCATTCGGGTGTGCAAGTTTCTGTAGTATGCTATTAAATCGACCCCCGATTGACTTTGACTGTCTCCCATTCGGGTGTGCAAGTTTCTGTAGTATGCTATCAAATCGACCCCCGATTGACTTTGACGGTCTCCCATTCGTGTGTGCAAGTTTCTGTAGTATGCTATCAAATCGACCCCCGATTGACTTTGACGGTCTCCCATTCGGGTGTGCAAGTTTCTGTGGTATGCTATCAAATCGACCCCCGATTGACTTTGACGGTCTCCCATTCGGGTGTGCAAGTTTCTGTAGTATGCTATTAAATCGACCCCCGATTGACTTTGACGGTCTCCCATTCGGGTGTGCAAGTTTCTGTAGTATGCTATTAAATCGACCCCCGATTGACTTTGACGGTCTCCCATTCGAGTGTGCAAGTATCTGTAGTATGCTATTAAATCGACCCCCGATTGACTTTGACTGTCTCCCATTCGGGCGTGCAAGTGTCTGTAGTATGCTATTAAATCGACCCCCGATTCACTTTGACGGTCTCCCATTCGGGTGTGCAAGTTTCTGTGGTATGCTATCAAATCGATCCCCGATTGACTTTGACGGTCTCCCATTCGGGTGTGCAAGTTTCTGTAGTATGCTATTAAAACGACCCCCGATTGACGTTGAAGGTCTCCCATTCGGGTGTGCAAGTTTCTGTAGTATGCTATTAAATCGACCCCCGATTGACTCTGACGGTCTCCCATGCGGGTGTGGAACTTTTTTGGTATGTTGTACAATATGACCGACGTGCCTCTACCACTTACCATAGTGAAATAGTGCCATCCAGCGTACAAGGGCGGACGTTTTCATCACCGTCTCCCACTCGGTGTGTGCAGATTCTCGGATCATTTTGTAAAGTATGCTCTTAAATCGACCCCCGATTGACTTTGACGGTCTCCCATTCGGGTGTGCAAGTTTCTGTAGTATGCTATTAAATCGACCCCCGATTGACTTTGACTGTCTCCCATTCGGGTGTGCAAGTTTCTGTAGTATGCTATTAAATCGACCCCCGATTGACTTTCAATGTCTCCCATTCGGGTGTGCAAGTTTCTGTAGTATGCTATCAAATCGACCCCCGATTGACTTTGACGGTCTCCCATTCGGGTGTGCAAGTTTCTGTAGTATGCTATTAAATCGACCCCCGATTGACTTTGACGGTCTCCCATTCGGGTGTGCAGTTTCTGTAATATGCTATCAAATCGACCCCGGAGTTGACTTTGACGGTCTCCCATTGGTGTACAGGATTTCTGTAGTATGCTATTAATCGACCCCGATTGACTTTGACGGTCTCCCATTCGGTGTGCAAGTTTTCTGTAGTATGCTATTAAATCGACTGATTGACTTTGACGGTCTCCCATTCGGGTGTGCAGTTTTCTGTAGTATGCTATTAAATGGGCCCCCGATTAGCGTTGACGGTCTCCCGACCGGTGTGCAAGTTCTGTAGTATGCTATTAAATCGACCCCCGATTGACTCTGATGGTCTCCCATGCGTGTGTGGAACTTCTTTGGTATGTTGTACAATATGACCGAGGTGCCTCTACCCCTTACTATAGTGAAATAGTGCCATCCAGCGTACAAGGGCGGACGCTTTCATCACCGTCTCCCACTCGGTGTGTGCACATTCTCGGATCATTTTGTAAAGTATGGTCTTAAATCGAACCCCGATTGACTTTGACGGTCTCCCATTCGGATGTGCAAGTTTTTGTAGTATGCTATTAAATCGACCCCCGATTGACTTTGACTGTCTCCCATTCGGGTGTGCAAGTTTCTGTAGTATGCTATCAAATCGACCCCCGATTGACTTTGAAGGTCTCCGATTCGGGTGTGCAAGTTTCTGTAGTATGCTACTAAATAGACCCCGATTGACTTTGTCGGTCTCCCATTCGGGTGTGCAAGTTTCTGTAGTATGCTATTAAATCGACCCCCGATTGACGTTGACGGTCTCCCATTCGGGTGTGCAAGTTTCTGTAGTATGCTATTAAATCGACCCCCGATTGACTCTGACGGTCTCCCATGCGGGTGTGGAACTTTTTTGGTATGTTGTACAATATGACCGAGGTGCCTCTACCCCTTACCATAGTGAAATAGTGCCATCCAGCGTACAAGGGCGGACGTTTTCATCACCATCTCAAACTCGGTGTGTGCAGATTCTCGGATCATTTTGTAAAGTATGCTCTTAAATCGACCCCCGATTGACTTTGACGGTCTCCCATTTGGGTGTGCAAGTTTCTGTAGTATGCTATTAAATCGACCCCCGATTGACTTTGACTGTCTCCCATTCGGGTGTGCAAGTTTCTGTAGTATGCTATCAAATCGACCCCCGATTGACTTTCACGGTCTCCCATTCAGGTGTGCAAGTTTCTGTAGTATGCTATTAAATCGACCCCCGATTGACTTTGACGGTCTCCCATTCGGGTGTGCAAGTTTCTGTAGTATGCTATTAAATCGACCCCCGATTGACTTTGACGGTCTCCCATTGGGGTGTGCAAGTTTCTGTGGTATGCTATCAAATCGATCTCCGATTGACTTTGACGGTCTCCCATTCGGGTGTGCAAGTTTCTGTAGTATGCTATTAAATCGACCCCCGATTGACGTTGACGGTCTCCCATTCGGGTGTGGAAGTTTCTGTAGTATGCTATTAAATCGACCCCCGATTGACTCTGACGGTCTCCCATGCGGGTGTGGAACTTCTTTGGTATGTTGTATAATATGACCGAGGTGCCCCTACCCCTGACTGTAGTGAAATAGTTCCATCCAGCGTAGAAGGGCGGACGCTTTCACGACCGTCTCCCACTCGGTATGTGCAGATTCTCGGATCATTTTGTATAGTACGCTATTAAATGGACCCTCGATTGACTCTGACGGTCTCCCATTCGGGTGTGCAAGTTCTCTTGGTGCATTTGAAGTATGAGTT
>NW_024753241.1:0-9617 GCF_018991925.1 Homarus americanus
GGAATTTGTTTTCTTCGATCAGGGATCTTTGTTATACTCGTTCCGGGGGCTTTGTTATACTCGATTAGGGGACTTTGTTATACGCGATCAGGAGACTTTCTTATTCTCAATCAGAGGACTTTGTTATACTCGATGAGTGGACTTTGTTATACTCGATCAGGGGAATTTGCTATACCCGATCAGGGGACTTTGTTATTCTCGGTCAGGGGACTTTGTTATACTCTATCAGGGGACTTTGTTATACTCGATCAGGGATCTTTGTTATACTCTTTCAGGGGCCTTTGTTATTCTCGATTAGGGGAATTTGTTATACTCGATCAGGGGACTTTGCTATACTCGATGAGGTGACTTTGTTATACTCGATCAGGGGACTTTGTTATACTCGATCAGGGCCCTTTGTTATACTCGATGAGGGGGCTTTGTTACTACTCGATCAAGTGGCTTTGTTATACTTGATCAGTCGACTTTGTTATACTAGATTAGTGGACTTTGTTATACTCGATCAGGGGACTTTAATATACTCGATGAGGGGGCTTTGTTATACTCGATCAGGGTACTTTGTTATACCCGATCAGGCGACTTTGTTATACTCGATCAGGCGACTTTCTTATACTCGATCAGGGATCTTTGTTATACTCGTTCAGGGGGCTTTGTTATACTCGTTCAGGTGACTTTGTTATAGTCGATAAGGGGACTTTGTTATACTCGATCAGGGGGTTTTGTTATACTCGATGAGGGGACTTTGTTATACTCGATGAGGGGACTTTAATATACTCGATGAGGGGGCTTTGTCTTACTCGATGAGGGGACTTTGTTATACTCGATCAGGGGACTTTGTCTATACTCGATGAGGGGGCTTTGTTATACTCGATAAGGGGCCTTTGTTATACTCGATGAGGGGACTTTGTTATACTCGATCAGGGGAATTTGTTATACTCAATCAGGGGACTTTGTTTTACTCGATCAGGGGAATTTGTTATACTCGATCAGGGGACTTTGTTATAGTTGATCAGGGCAGATTAGTGGACTTTGTTATACTCGATGAGGGACTTTAAAATACTCGATCAGGGGACATTGCTATACTAGATGAGGGGACTTTGTTATACTCGATCAGGGTAATTTGTTATACTCGATCAGGGGCCTTTGTTATACTCGATAAGGGCCTTTGTTATACTCGATCAGGGGACTTTGTTATACTCGATGAGGGGGCTTTGTTATACTCGATCATGGGACTTTGTTATACACAATCAGGGGACTTTGTTATACTCGATCAGGGGCCTTTGTTATACTCGATGAGGGGGCTTTGTTATACTCTATCAGGGGACTTTTTTATACTCGATCAGGGGCCTTTGTTATACTCGATCGGAGGACTTTGTTATACTCAATCTGGGGACTTTGTTATACTCGATCAGGGGCCTTTGTTATATTCGATCTGGACTTTGATATACTCGATAAGGGGCCATTGTTATACTCGATCAGGGGACTTTGTTATACTCGATAAGGGGACTTTGTTATACTCGATGAGGGGCTTTATTGTACTCGATCAGGGGCCATTGTTATACTCGATAAGGGGCCATTGTTATACTCGATCAGGGGACTTTGTTATACTCGATAAGGGGACTTTGTTATACTCGATGAGGGGCTTTGTTATACTTGATCAGGGGACTTGTTATACTCGATCAGGGGACTTTGTTATGCTCGACCAAGGTTCTTTGTTATACTGGATCAGTGGACTTTCTTATACTCTATCAGGGGACTTTGTTATACTCGATGAGGGGCCTTTGTTTTACTCTATCAGGGGACTTTGTTATACTGGATCTGGGGACTTTGTTATACTCGATCAGGGATCTTTGTTATACTCGTTCAGGGGGCTTTGTTATACTCGTTCAGGTGACTTTGTTATACTCGATCAGGGGACTTTGTTATACTCGATCTGAAATTTGTTTTATATAAATCGAGGACTTGTTTTTACTCGATCAGGGGCCTTTGTTGTACTCGATCACGGGACTTTGTTATACTCGATCAGGGGCCTTTATTACACTCGATAAGGGAACTTTCTTATACTTGATAAGGGGATAAGGGGCCTATGTTATACTCGATTAGGGATCTTTGTTATACTCGTTCAGGGGGCTTTGTTATACTCGGTCAGGTGACTTTGTTATACTCGATGAGGGGGGCTTTGTTATACTCTATTAGGGGACTTTGCTTTCCTCTGTCAGGGAAGTTTGTTATACTCTATGAGGGGACTTTGTTATACTCGATCAGGGATCTTTGTTATACTCGTTCTGGGGGCTTTGTTATACTCGTTCAGGTGACTTTGTTATACTCGATGAGGGGGCTTTGTTATACTCTATCAGGGGACTTTGTTATACTCGATCAGGGATCTTTGTTATACTCGTTCAGGAGACTTTCTTACACTCGATCAGGGGATTTTGTTATTTTCGATTAGGGGGCTTTTTTATACTCGATTAGGGGACTTTGTTATACTCGATCAGGGGACTTTGTTATACCTGATCAGTGGACTTTGTTTTATTCGATCAGGGGACTTTGTTATACTCGATCAGGGGACTTGTTATATTCGATCAGGGGACTTTGTTATACTCGATCAGGGAACTTTGTTATACTCGATCAGGGGACTTTGTTATACTCGATAAGGGGGCTTTATTATACTTGATCAGGCGACTTTCTTATACTCGATCACGGGCCTTTGTTGTACTCGATGAGGGGCCTTTGTTATACTCGATAAGGGGCCTTTGCTATACTCGATGAGGAGACTTTTTTATACTCGATCAGGGGAATTTGTTATACTCCTTCAGGGGACTTTGTTATACTCGATCAGGGGACGTTGTTATACTCGATTAGGGGACTTTGTTATAGTTGATGAGGGCAGATCAGTGGACTTTGTTATACTCGATCAGGGGACTATGTTATACTCGATCAGGGGACTTTGTTATACACAATCAGGGGACTTTGTTATACACAACCAGGGGACTTTGTTATACTCGATCAGGGGCCTTTGTTATACTCGATCGGAGGACTTTGTTATACTCAATCTGGGACTTTGTTAAACTCGATCAGGGGCCTTTGTTATATTCGATCTGGACTTTGATATACTCGATCAGGGGACTTTGTTATACTCGATCAGGGGCCTTTGTTATATTCGATGAGGAGCCTTTGTTATACTCGATCAGGCGACTTTGTTATACTCGATCAGGGGTCATTGTTGTACTCGATCAGGGGGCTTTGTTGTACTCGATCAGGGGCCATTGTTATACTCGATAAGGGGCCATTGTTATACTCGATCAGGGGACTTTGTTATACTCGATAAGGGGACTTTGTTATACTCGATGAGGGGCTTTGTTATACCTGATCAGGGGACTTTATTATACTCGATCAGGGGACTTTGTTATGCTCGTCCAAGGGTCTTTGTTATACTGGATCAGTGGACTTTGTTATACTCTATTAGGGGACTTTGTTATACTCGATGAGGGGCCTTTGTTTTACTCTATCAGGGGACTTTGTTATAATGGATCTGGGGACTTTGTTATACTCGATCAGTTTTCTTTGTTATTCTTGATCAGGGGACTTTGTTATACTCGACCAGGGGCCTTTGTTGTACTCGATCAAGGGCCTTTGTTATACTCGATAAGGGGCAGTTGTTATACTTGATTAGGGGACTTTGTTGTACTCGATCATGGGACTTTGCTATACTTGATCAGGGCCCTTTGTTATACTCGATGATGGGACTTTGTTATACTCGATCAGGGGGCTTTGTTATACTTGATCAGGGGACTTTGTTATACTAGATGAGTGGACTTTGTTATATTCGATCAGGGGACTTTAATATACTCGATCAGGGGACTTTGCCTTACTCGATCAGGGAACTTTGTTATCCTCTATCAGGGGACTTTGTTATACTCGATCAGGCATCTTTGTTATACTCGTTCAGGGGGCTTTGTTATACTCGTTCAGGTGACTTTGTTATAGTCGATAAGGGGGCTTTGTTATACTCGATCAGGGGCCTTTGTTATACTCGATGAGGGGACTTTGTTATTCTCACTTAGGGGAATTTGTTATACTTGATCAGGAGACTGTTATACTTGATCAGGGGATTTTGTTATACTCGATGAGGGGCTTTGTTATTCTTGATGAGGGGACTTTGTTATACTCGATCAGGGGCCTTTGTTGTACTCGATGATCGGCCTTTATTGTACTCGATCAGGGGCCTTTGTTGTACTCGATCACGGGAGTTTGTTATACTCGATCAGGGGCCTTTATTACACTCGATCAGGAAACTTGGTTATACTCGATAAGGGGCCTTTGTTATACTCGATCAGGGATCTTTGTTATACTCGTTCAGGGGGCTTTGTTATACTCGATGAGGGGGCTGTGCTATACTCTATCAGGGGACTTTGCTATACTCGATCAGGGAAGTTTGTTATACTCGATAAGGGGCCTTTGTTATACTCGATGAGGGGACTTTGTTATACTCGATTAGGGGAATTTGTTACACTCGATCAGGGGACTTTGTTTTACTCGATCAGGGGACTTTGTTATACTCGATCAGGGGACTTTGTTATAGTTGATCAGGGCAGATTAGTGGACTTTGTTATACTCGATGAGGGACTTTAAAATACTCGATCAGGGGACATTGCTATACTCGATGAGGGGACTTTGTTATACTCGATGAGGGGAATTTGTTATACTCGATCAGGGGCCTTTGTTATACTCGATAAGGGCCTTTGTTATACTCGATGAGGGGACTTTGTTATACTCGATTAGGGGAATTTGTTATACTCGATCAGGGGACTTTGTTATACTCGTTCCGGGGGCTTTGTTATACTCGATCAGGGAACTTTGTTATACGCGATCAGGAGACTTTCTTATTCTCAATCAGAGGACTTTGTTATACTCGATAAGTGGACTTTGTTATACTCGATCAGGGGAATTTGCTATACCCGATCAGGGGATTTTGATATACTCGATCAGCGGACTTTGTAATACTCTATCAGGGGACTTTGTTATACTCGATCAGGGATCTTTGTTATACTCTTTCAGGGGCCTTTGTTATTCTCGATTAGGGGAATTTGTTATACTCGATCAGGGGACTTTGTTATACTCGATGAGGGGACTTTGTTATACTCGATCAGGGGACTTTGTTATACTCGATCAGGGCCCTTTGTTATACTCGAAAGGGGGTTTGTTACTACTCGATCAAGTGGCTTTGTTATACTTGATCAGGGGACTTTGTTATACTAGATTAGTGGACTTTGTTATACTCGATCAGGGGACTTTAATATACTCGATGAGGGGGCTTTGTTATACTCGATCAGGGGACTTTGTTATACCCGATCAGGCGACTTTGTTATACTCGACCAGGGGACTTTGTTTTACTCGATCAGGGATCTTTGTTCTACTCTATCATGGGACTTTGTTATACTCGATCAGGGATCTTTGTTATACTCGTTCAGGGGGCTTTGTTATACTCGTTCAGGTGACTTTGTTATACTCGAGCAGGGGACTTTGTTATACTCGATCAGGGGGCTTTGTTATACTCGATGAGGGGACTTTGTTATACTCGATGAGGGGACTTTGTTATACTCGATCAGGGGACTTTGTCTATACTCGATGAAGGGGCATTGTTATACTCGATAAGGGGCCTTTGTTATACTCGATCAGGGGACTTTGTTATAGGTGATCAGGGCAGATTAGTGGACTTTGTTATACTCGATGAGGGACTTTAAAATACTCGATCAGGGGACATTGCTATACTCGATGAGGGGACTTTGTTATACTCGATCAGGGGAATTTGTTATGCTCGATCAGGGGCCTTTGTTATACTCGATAAGGGGCCTTTGTTATACTCGATGAGGGGACTTTGTTATACACGATCAGGGGAATTTGTTATACTCGATCAGGGGACTTTGTTATACACAATCAGGGGACTTTGTTATACTCGATCAGGGGCCTTTGTTATAGTCGATGAGGGGGCTTTGTTATACTCTATAAGGGGACTTTTTTATACTCGATCAGGAGCCTTTGTTATACTCGATCGGAGGACTTTGTTATACTCAATCTGGGGACTTTGTTATACTCGATCGGGGGCCTTTGTTATATTCGATCTGGACTTTGATATACTCGATCAGGGGACTTTGTTATACTCGATCAGGGGCCTTTGTTATATTCGATGAGGAGCCTTTGTTATACTCGATCAGGCGACTTTGTTATACTCGATCAGGGGTCATTGTTGTACTCGATCAGGGGGCTTTGTTATACTCGATCTGGGGCCATTGTTATACTCGATAAGGGGCCATTGTTATACTCGATCAGGGGACTTTGTTATACTCGATAAGGGGACTTTGTTATACTCGATGAGGGGCTTTGTTATACTTGATCAGGGGACTTGTTATACTCGATCAGGGGACTTTGTTATGTTCGACCAAGGGTCTTTGTTATACTGGATCAGTGGACTTTCTTATACTCGATCAGGGGACTTGTTATGCTCGATCAGGGGACTTTGTTTTACTCTCTATCATGGGACTTTGTTATATACTGGATCACAGGGACTTTGTTATACTCGATCAGGGATCTTTCGGTATATACTCGTTAAGGAGCTTTGTTATACTCGTTCCAGGTGACTTTGTTATATACTCGATCAGGGGACTTTTGTTATACTCGATCAGGGGAATTTGTTATACTCGATCAGGGGACTTTGTTTTACTCGATCAGGGGACTTTGTTATACTCGATCAGGGGACTTTGTTATACTCGATCAGGGGCCTTTATTACACTCGATAAGGGAACTTTGTTTTACTTGATAAGGGGATAAGGGGCCTTTGTTATACTCGATCAGGGATCTTTGTTATACTCGTTCAGGGGGCTTTGTTATACTCGGTCAGGTGACTTTGCTATACTCGATGAGGAGGGCTTTGTTATACTCTATTAGGGGACTTTGCTTTACTCTGTCAGGGAAGTTTGTTATACTCTATCAGGGGACTTTGTTATACTCGATCAGGGATCTTTGTTACACTCGTTCTGGGGGCTTTGTTATACTCGGTCAGGTGACTTTGTTATACTCGATGAGGGGGCTTTGTTATACTCTATCAGGGGACTTTGTTATACTCGATCAGGGATCTTTGTTATACTCGTTCAGGAGACTTTCTTACACTCGATCAGGGGATTTTGTTATTTTCGATCAGGGGGCTTTGTTATACTCGATTAGGGGACTTTGTTATACTTGATCAGGGGGCTTTGTTATACCTGATCAGTGGACTTTGTTTTATTCGATCAGGAGACTTTGTTATACTCGATCAGGGGACTTGTTATACTCGATCAGGGGACTTTGTTATACTCGATCAGGGGACTTTGTTATACTCGATCAGGGGACTTTGTTATACTCGATGAGGGGGCTTTATTATACTTGATCAGGCGACTTTCTTATACTCGATCAGGGGCCTTTGTTGTACTCGATGAGGAGACTGTTTTATACTCGATCAGGGGAATTTGTTATACTCCTTCAGGGGACTTTGTTATACTCGATCAGGGGACTTTGTTATACTCGATTAGGGGACTTTGTTATAGTTGATGAGGGCAGATCAGTGGACTTTGTTATACTCGATCAGGGGACTTTAATATACTCGATGAGGGGACTTTGCTATACTCGATGAGGGGCCTATGTTATACTCGATCAGGGGACTTTGTTATACACAATCAGGGGACTTTGTTATACTCGATCAGGGGCCTTTGTTATACTCGATCGAGGGACTTTGTTATACTCAATCTGGGGACTTTTTTATATTCGATCGGGACTTTGATATACTCGATCAGGGGACTTTGTTATACTCGATTAGGGGCCTTTGTTATATTCGATGAGGAGCCTTTGTTATACTCGATTAGGCGACTTTGTTATACTCGATGAGGGGCTTTGTTATACTTGATCAGGGGACTTTGTTATACTCGATCAGGGGACTTTGTTATGCTCGATGAAGGGTCTTTGTTATACTGGATCAGTGGACTGTGTTATACTCTATCAGGGGACTTTGTTATACTCGATGAGGGGCCTTTGTTTTACTCTATCAGAGGACTTTGTTATACTGGATCTGGGGACTTTGTTATACTCGATCAGTTTTCTTTGTTATTCTTGATGAGGGGACTTTGTTATACTCGACCAGGGGCCCTTGTTGTACTCGATCAGAGGCCTTTGTTATACTCGATAAGGGGCAGTTGTTATACTCGATTAGGGGACTTTGTTATACTCGATCAGGGGACTTTGTTATACTTGATCAGGGCCCTTTGTTATACTCGATGAGGGGACTTTGTTATACTCGATCAGGGGGCTTTGTTATTCTTGATCAGGGGACTTTGTTATACTAGATGAGTGGACTTTGTAATACTCGATCAGGGAACTTTGCCTTACTCGATTAGGAAACTTTGTTATCCTCTATCAGGGGACTTTGTTATACTCGATCAGGCATCTTTGTTATACTCGTTCAGGGGGCTTTGTTATACTCGTTCAGGTGACTTTGTTATACTCGATAAGGGGACTTTGTTATACTCGATGAGGGGACATTTTATACTCGATCAGGGGACTTTGCTATACTCGATCAGGGGACTTTGCTATACTCGATCAGGGGGCTTTGTTATACTCGATAAGGGGCCTTTGTTATACTCGATGAGGGGACTTTGTTATTCTCACTTAGGGGACTTTGTTATTCTCACTTAGGGGAATTTGTTATACTTGATCAGGGGACTGTTATACTTGATCAGGGGATTTTGTTATAGTCGATGAGGGGCTTTGTTATTCTTGATGAGGGGACTTTGATATACTCGATCAGGGGCCTTTGTTGTACTCGATGAGGGGCCTTTATTGTACTCGATCAGGGGCTTTTGTTGTACTCGATCACGGGACTTTGTTATACTCGATCAGGGACCTTTATTACACTCGATCAGGAAACTTTGTTATACTCGATAAGGGGCCTTTGTTATACTCGATCAGGGATCTTTGTTATACTCGTTCAGGGGGCTTTCTTATACTCGGTCATGTGACTTTGTTATACTCGATGAGGGGGCTGTGTTATACTCTATCAGGGGACTTTGCTATACTCGATCAGGGAAGTTTGTTATACTCGATAAGGGGCCTTTGTTATAATCGATGAGGGGAATTTGTTATACTCGATCAGGGGACTTTGTTTTACTCGATCAGGGGACCTTGTTATACTCGATCAGGGGACTTTGTTATAGTTGATCGGGGCAGATCAGTGGACTTTGTTATACTCGATGAGGGACTTTAATATACTCGATCAGGGGACATTGCTATACCCGATGAGGGGACTTTGTATATACTCGATCAGGGGATTTTGTTATACTCGATCAGGGGCCTTTGTTATACTCGATCAGGGGACTTTGTTATACTCGCTAAGGGGACTTTAATATACTCGATCACGGGACTTTGTTATACTCGTTCAGGGGAATTTGTTATCTTCGATCAGGGATCTTTGTTATACTCGTTCCGGGGGCTTTGTTATATTCGATCAGGGGACTTTGTTATACCCGATCAGGAGACTTTCTCATTCTCAATCAGAGGACTTTGTTATACTCGATGAGTGGATTTTGTTATAC
>NW_024753242.1:0-30000 GCF_018991925.1 Homarus americanus
TAATATATGTTTGTGTGTGTGTGTGGGGACACAAGCAAAACACATACAAATAAATAACATGGGAAAATCCTCTCACAAATAATCACAAATGTATTAAAAATGTTGAGTCTACCCTCAAGTCCATTCTGTGCTTTGTTATTACAGGTGACCATTTAGCTGACGAAGTTTTAGTTCTGGTGTTTTCACGAGTCATTATGGTTTGAATAGTAAGACTTGTTGACGACAAATGTTTTTTGTTCCGATAGAAACGAGTTAATTATTGTATGCTTTTTTCTTTGTCAGGGAGAAGACGGAGAAACTGCCCTTCTTCTGGCTGCCAGCAACGGCCACCATGAAATAATCAAACTGTTGATCAGTTTTAGTGGAAACCCCAACCATGTTGACCATGTAAATATATTGTTTCCTGCTGAATTCTATGGGATCTTAAAATGAAGATAGATAAATATTTTATATATTTTAAAGTCTGTAGCAATTGATCTAACAATATGACACAGTTGAGTTTAAAGTAATGTATATTACAGTATAACAAATTTTTTACTAGCACCTATAGGGAATACTTTACCTCACAGTATCCTGCAGATAACTTAAAATATTTATTATTTTTCACAACTTTTACCTCAGTGAGTTTTACATGATTAATGGTACTATCTTTAAAATAATAAATTGTGTGTTGGTGGTACTGTGGTAATGATTGTACCTTTCACTACTGTGTCATGGATTTGAACCTGAGCCCATGTGGAGAAGGGTGTTCTCTTGTGTGACCCTCACTACCAAATGTCACCAGTTTCCTCCAGGTACTCCAGTCTCCTCCTGTACTAACACTGGATAAACCAACCACCCAACTGGCTACTAAGCTGATAAGTGGCGAAATGATAACTAAAAGGTTGAAGTAATTCATTTATTTTATCATGCCGTTGATAGAAGCTTTGATTTACAGATGGGAAATACTGCATTAATGTATGCAGCACAATGACCATTCACACTGTGCAAATGAGCTGCTGGAGCACGGAGCAGACATCACAGCTACAAATGTTGCTGGTTCTTCTGCATTCAGTATGCAGTGACCAGAGGAAGCAAACAAAGGCATGTTGTTTTATCTTGATTCTTTGCTCTGTATTTCTCCTCTTGTCCTACATCCTGAGGCTGTATTTTTGGATTGGGTATCTGTTGTGTCTTTCATGCCGTCTCCTTACTTTGTTTTTTGATAGTCTCCAGATGTCTTTTGTTTTTCTTCACATTTCTGTATTATCCTCACCTTTTCCATTTCTTTTGTTTGGTAAAAGTGTTCCTAAAATCCCAATTAATTCACCACCTTCATTTCTCTTACATTTACAAACATAACATTTAGTTTGTCTTCCTCTGAAACACTACAACATTAGGTGGTTCAGCAGAGGTCTTGGAATGCATTGAAATTAAGTATATTAAATGGTGCTCTTTATGTAAACTGTTTCTGAACATAACCTCCATGTGAAGCGTTGGCCATCTGTATGGTCCAGACAGAGCATCAGTGTCCTTAGAGCCATTGTCTTGCATACCTTAAAAGCTAAAAGTACAAATTAAAAATGGGGAGAAGTATGATCGAAACTGATTTGAACCGGATATACAAGCATAGAGCCTTTATCTGATTATAGATCGCTTTGTTATTAAATTGTTGTAGATGAAACCATTCGTAAAGTGCTGATTGACAAACTGGGATTATACTGTACTGCTGATACTCTTGTCCGTCTCTAACTAACTCCTAGTTCTAACCCTTTGAATGTACAGTAGAAGTCCAAAAATCCTGACTGGCTGGGATTGATCGGTCCGGATTTTCGGGTTTTCCGGATTCTCAGGCAGTACTTTTAAAATTAAAATTTAAGGAGGAATAAAGAAGAGATGAACAGGTACATTTGATAGTTTATCCATTAGCAAATAAAGCATGCTTCATTTATCAAAAGAGCAGTTTTAAAGAAAAAATAAAGTCAACACTAGACAAAATGTAAACAAACTGTCTAGTACCATGGCAGTCTTGAAATTCCTAAGCCGTCCATCACTAAATCAAGGCGCTGATTTAATGTTCATTTGTTCATAAAAGACTTTGCTAGCAATAAAGCATCGGCCCAGAAATTGCCATACCTTCTGATCGTTTTAACAAAACCATTCTTGCAACACTTAATCAAGATTTTCTAATTTGGGTCAATGTAAACTTTTTCTTTCAGTAATTTTAATGTAAGGCTCAGAAAAAGCCTGAATTCTAAATTTTTCTTTGCCTTTTTATATCATAAATTGTAGACTTTCTCCAGTAATCAGTATGTTTCCATTAGAACAGTATTGCTCACACCACGTTCTAGTTTCTTAGATTATTTCAAGTTTGTCACTCAATTTCAATGTGTTCTTCTTTCTCTTCACACAACAAAGTTTATCTACTTTAGGGGCCATTATTATGGGCTTGTACTCTGTACATGAAAAGGTAGGACTTGAAATTACATCGTTGTCACAGTTTGACTGCTTGTTTAAAATTAATCGTCAGTGGTCACTTGTGCTGTGCAGCTGTGGCATTCACTCATGACACACATACACAAAAAGATTTATAAGTGCCTCAAATTTTACATTTCAGTTCAAGCTAATTACAAAACTAACAAAATTAGCTACCTATAATTTATAATTACTTTTATTATTAGAATTATGTAAATTAATTTTTAAAGCAACTCCATTCATTCACGTAACCAAGCCGCTAAATTTAAAAAGTTTGAGTTTTGAAAAGTCCAGATTCTCAGGTGGTCCGGATTCCTGCATCCGGATTTTTGGACTTTACTGTACAGACCATTTATCTCCAAATATGAAATCAATAAAAAGTAATTAAGTATAAAACTAATTGCTACACCGGCTGTGATAGTTCTATAAAAGTTTTGATTAATCTCCTAGAGAATGTTCTTAAAGACTTAGTGTAGTATTTCACTTAACCAAAATCCACCAACCTTTTCTGGGACTCTTGAGAGATTTCTGTGGTGAGAACAACTGGCAGAAGAGTTAGCTTATGAATGATATGGTAGGTTTTATTTATTCACATACTGTACAGTTATTATAATTTACAGATTAATTTACTGTATTTATAACCCAGTATGTCTTTCTATTGTAATTTATAGATTAGCCAATGGATTAATAGAGTGTATTATTTTGTATTATACAGTAATGTATTGACAGTATTGGTTTTAGAAAGAATTATGGTACAGTATTTCTCATGTACAGTATTACCCTTTACGATTGCTTTACGGTGCTTTGCAGTTTCACTTTCATGATTGTCTCATTTACGCGGTACCTTACCCAGAACCAGACTTTCACTTTCCGTGGTGCATCTACTCATATACGGCGGAAGTATATATATATATTTTTTTTATTTAGCTCATAAAATTCATACAAATTGCCCTGCCAGAATATAATTTACATTGCTGGAATTCTTACAATATGATGATCATTTTGAATATAAACATCATGGATTTTGCATTGAACATACAAATTTTAGATCTAATGTAATAATTTGGTTTACACAAAGCAAATATTTTATCTTTTATTGCAAAATATATGACGTTTACATTCAAAATATTCCTGACCTGCAAGGAATCCAGAAATGTCAATTATATTATTCTAAATTAGTCTGAGATTATTATTTATTACTAAGCGTTAAAATCTAGTGTTTCACCAATCATTTCTCAGAGAGGTAGGGTCAGTGAGCTGGGAAGAGGATTTCAGTCCATTATTTGAATGGACACTAACCTGGCGACTGTATTTCTCTTAAATATTAATTGTGAGCATACCATCATAAAATTTAGATGTTATTTTTACTACAACATAGGTATTGTGTGGGAAAAGTGGAGTTTAGGGGTAAGGCCGGTCTCTATTGGAATTAATCCCATATGGTCTGTTGTTCACTTTCGCAGTTTTCACTTTCCATGGTACCCTGTGGGTTCAATTGACCCGTAAATCGGAATACTACTGTATTATAATGTATGGATTATCTTTTGAATAATCAAATATAAATTATTCATATATTTATTTCTCCTGTACAGTACAAGTGATCATGGAACGCCACTTACTGAAGCTGCTTGAGCCTCCTGAGACCCTCCTCCCGTACTCTGAGGATGATTAAGAGTCCGATCATTGTATGTGTAGTGCCTAAGATTTTTTATATTTAGGTGTTTATTACTAACAACTGTACTTTTTAGTGACAAGAAATTAATTTTATTAGTTTAATCATTGTACCTGTGTTAAACAGTTAATAGATTTATATAGATTGTTTCAAGACAATTTATTGGTGAGATAGTCCGGGAAAAGTTTATTATATTAGTTTACTGGCTGGCACTGTATTGTAGTAACATAGATTCATACATTAAGATGTAGTTTGTTTACTAATGATATTAGTACTTGTAGTATCTGTAGGTTCATGTACAGTAGTTCAATTAAGATGTTTTATATTTAATGATGACTGTTTGAGATAAGATGCTCATTGGCTGTGTTGTTTTGAGTTTTATACAGTGGCACTATTGATCAAGCAAATGGTATGATCCTTAGTCCATTGGGCATTATGTGTGTTAAGTTGGAAGAAGTAAGGTAGGTAGGAAGGAGAGAGTAGCTGTGATGTGCAGCCATGTAGATGTAAACGCTAGCTCGGTATAGACAAAGTTGGTTGGTAAAAAGTAAACTGCGGATATGTGTATATGGTTCCTTGAAGTCCGTCTGAACAAGAGCAACCTGTACATATGCTTTCATACTGCAGATGGTTTATAGGGTTCATTTTAAATAACTTCTACATACTTTGAGATTTCTGACTGGAAGAAAAAAACTATGCTCAGGGCAGAGCTATGAATATTTGGGAGCTTAACACGCTATGGAGGTAAATTATCGTTAGAAATCGCACCTTTATTTGTTGGTATATTACCTTACATTAGCCTCAAAGAAGGTACACGGGCATAACTGTTCCCATCCTTGGCAGGCAGCACGAGGTAACAGGAGGGAACAACTTACTTTCCAGATCCTCACATTGTAACACAGGAGTATAAAATATTCAACTAACAATCTCTCAATAAATTTAATTATAAAGACATAGGGACAAACAAAACCTTCAAGAATCACTAATTCATCATTCTAAGTCGGCTTACATAGTTCCATATTACCATCTATACATCCTCTTGACACTACACTTAACACAATTCAGTAAATATTAAAAGGTTGCCAGGCACAGTTAGTAAGGGCTGTATCTCCTAAACTTTCTCCTGCCAATATCAAGACCTAACCTTAACTAATTAGCAAGGCCTCGATCACTAAATAGCACACACAACTTACATGATCAACGTCCATATGGAGAACACCCAGCGATGGTCTGTCTTCTCTTGTCTACTGGTAGGCTCTTCCGGATTTCCCTCACCCTCCCAGTTTTATATTCTACCTAAATGAGTCCCTCCCTTTCCCATACCTCTTTGAAGCTTTGAGGTTTATACCCCATCTAATTTCTTCACTTTTGGTTCATAGCTTCAAAAGTTTGATAGTCAGCTAGTTTTCCTATGCTCTGTAGTGGTGAATGATGTGGTGGCCATTCGTGTAACAATAACTTTGATTTAAGATTGAAGGAACATTTTCTTGGGAAATTTTAGGTTTTAGGTTGTTGAAAAAGTGAAGTTAGGCTCATAGACACTCATTGAATCCCCATGTTGGGTCCATGTGAGGTGTTAAACAGTGTGTATTTGTACTGTATTTGTGTTTTATTGTTCTTCATTACCTTGCTGAGATAAAAAAGTTTGTTCTTTATTATGTTTTCTATAAGTACAATACAATACTCACCTTGCAATTTGTGGAAAGTTGAAAATATGCAGATGATGATTATCTGAAGGGGTTTCTATTTCTTGAAAACCTGAATAATGATGTACAGTCGGGACAAAGTTGGCTCCTGTGGTGAAACTGAGTCAAGGGAATGAGTGTCTGAACTTACCCTGACTGTTGTGCTGTTTTATCTCATTTATTCCAGTAATTTTATCTCATATCACAAGTATATATTCAAGTTGTGTTGGTAGCTAGAGCAAATAATGGAGTCATGTGAAATATATTTCTTTGTAATGCCATTTATGTGAAGCTAAGAATTTCCTGATGATGGTAGTCATAGCAGATGATGTGGAGTGTTTTTAGCAAGGAAGTGAACTAAGGAGTGTTGGAATATACCAGAATAGCTTTATAGGCTTACAATGTAGCTACAGTCCCCAAAAAGTATCGTAAATTTTCCATTACGCTATAATTTGAAACGCTAGACGAAATGTTCTTATATGATTCCCAGCGCATCATCATAAGTTGGTACGCTTGCTGCCATAACGGCAACCGCTAGAGATGAGGTAGGATTGGGGAGGAGTCATCCATGTGTGCGTACTAGATTTAAATACTGTACGTGTAACAATAAACCCTTGAGCTATAAATGCGAGTGTTGTTACGATGCAGGCGAGATTTTAACCTGCCCAACAAAACTCTTCAACTTTAGTTTTCTAAGTAAGGAAAATTATCTTAAAGGTTTGCATATAAGTAATTTATTGACAAAAGTATAACTAATAACTGATAACATAAATTTTATACAAATCTGTACAAAACAAAAAAGGAAAAAATTAAGCTCACATATAATAATAAATGAACCGTTCAGTAACCTCTTTAACAGTAAATCATCAACAGCTCAATATAATTTATAATCACTCTGGAGCAGTAAGAGTACACAATAACACAAGATAAATATGGTTTGGGGAGACAGGAGACCACATGTTGACTTCACGGCTATTACACTTGAACTCTGAAGTCCACCATATTATCTACCTCCTGGCCAGAACCAATAAGAGGGCTCCACATACTATAGTACTAGGGCAGTGAGCCTATACTTCAGACTTTGACCGATAGCCAGTGCCTCTTTTGGGCAGATTCTTCCCTAACCCAAATCCCTTTTACGTACTGATGAATTATTTCATCATAATGATATCATTCAAAGGTGGCAGATGTAGAACTACCAACTTTTCAGAAAGAGGTCAAGTAGCATTGCTGGGAGAGCCTTGAATTACATCGACTCCATGGCTAATCGATACTTATTGGGGACTGTACATTTTGTTAAACCTAAGTTATATTTTGATTCATAATTGTAATTGAACAGTATACAGTAGGATTTTTTTTAAACCATGTGTCACTTGGTTTCATTCTGTTCATTTTCTATGATAACTTAGGATATTGTCTCAAATTTAAAATGCAGAGGCAGACAAGAGCCAGACCTTCACCATTATTACTATGTACCAGGTATATCCTGTATACAGTTTAGTATTTCTCCCCAGATAAAAAGAGATTATTTATTTGAACAATTGATGAGGACTGAAAGTAGACCTGTGAAGTTTTTATTGTGGGTATATAATTCTTATCCCTACCAGTGTAAGAAATGTGCTTATTATTGCATCATGTTTGTGGTCATTTCAGATATTATGTGAATTATTGTTATAAATAAACCTTGAATGGACATACACATTTTTATGGTATTCTGATGATGATGTATGATTAGTGAACAGATGTTAGAGGGTTATGAGGGTAGAGGTGTTGATGGACTGTATGAAATGTTAGGGTGAATCAGTTGAGAATTTTGAAGTCATATTGTGGAAGGGGAACACCTCAACAGAATATATGTGTTACAGCATTAAGAGAGTAATGATTGACAGCATATACTGGAAGAGTTTGTCTTCCTCCTGATTCCAGACACCCTGTGCTGTGACAGGGGGATGTATCATGACTGTGAAGGCAATGCCTTAGCAGAACTGTGGATGAAGGAGAATGTGTGTTTGCATTTGCTCTTCACTTCAGACAATTGCATTGTAGTGAGAAAATGATTTAAAAAGAATTAAAACAATAATAATGTTAGCATGAGTGGAGATAGGTGGATTGTTTTGGATGATGCATATACAGTTGAAGGCGACTGAATTTTTACTTGGTTTTGGCCATCCTGCATTAAGCAAGAAAAGGCTTGATAGAGTGAAAGAAAATGATAAAGAATCCAAGCACAGTTCAAACACTTGTTGTTTAACTCTTTTAATCTGATTTAACTTTAAGAAAATTTTAGTTTATTTAGTTCATTGTTAAGAATTGAAGCTAATTGAGAACCTCAGGAATTAAAGAGCTAGAAAAATAAACGCTTAGGAGCTTAAGATTGTTGAGTGTACCGAGCACCAACTTGTGTGACTTCACCAAGAGTATTCATCCCTTTAAGAGGACGAGTGACCATGATACACTGCGTGGATAAGGCTGATACATGATGGATTGATCTTGAACTAGTTTTATGACAGACCAGACCAGGATACTGTACCTGTGTTGTTCTGTCAACTAGGCTCAAGGGCCATAAAAGACACCTGAATAAATTTTCTTATAAATGAGAGGCTGTTGGATCATGCAAGTGTAAACAGTACCTCCTGCTGTGGTCACTTGTAGATGATCAAAACAAATTGATTGATTGTGGTATTAAATCCCTGGCGACACAACAGCTCAGGTCATATGTTTACCCAAAAACAATCCAAGTTTACTGTCGGCTGTCAACACTTTAAGAAAGGAGGATGGTAACTGGAACTCCTAATCTGGTCTGTCATTCATAACATAGTGACCATCTTAGGACCAGTGACAGAGAGAGCCAGACCACTACCAGCTCTTGGCTTAACTTGCATGCTTACATCCTTTCCAAGGCCATATAGTCAGAGCAATGTACTGGTATTCCTGAATAAACAGTTGCTTCAAAGTCTTTGGCTAAAGATCACAATTCTCTGATTGAGATATAGGTCATTGACCTCCATATTAGAAAGAACAACAATTGTTTTAATTATTCTCTTAGTATTTACAGGGCTAGACTTAGAAAATTTTAAGTTTAATATTATAGTTCATTGATGATATATCATGCTTACTAAGCTGTTATCGTAGGAGTTCGTTACGTGACAGATGGTATAGTGATCTGCTTTACCTCCCATCCTGAGAAGGGTATACAGTGCATTAATACATTAGGCTTTGATTGTACCATTCCATTCTTGACACAAAAGGTTTTAGTCCTTGGTTTCAGCAGTGACCCAGTAAAAAGGTGAAGACAAAGAACTAGTGGCAGGCCCCCGAGAGCATGAACCTCTGAAACACTCCAACCTGAGAACAGGGTTTGATAGAGAAGTATATAAAGAGAAAAAACCTGCCTCTTCAATAAAGCAATAGACAACATGAACTTCAGGTCATCTGTAGCTGTCACCTAGGGACCAATTCTCATCAAAAGATGTGTTACAAAATAGGTAATGGGACTATCAATGATGGAAGCATCTGTCAGTAGTCTTGGCTGAATACTCTAATAGGCTACCAATATGTTAGCAGCAAAATGAGGCCTTTAAAACACCAAATCTAAAATAATTTGGAAACAACCCCAAGGAGAATTATACTGCTTATTAGAGGACTCTCAAAGAGATTGACTAGCATTAGATAACCATTTAGAAGGCATTGTTTGGTCATTTAACAAAGCATCTGTTACATCAAGATTTCTATACTCTTATGGGACCAGGCAGGAGCGCCCTAAAAAAAATTCATAATTATCAAAACATCAACCGTAATTTGACTCTACAGGAAGAACACATTGCTGATCCTTGGTGCTGTAGGCCACTGAAGCTCATTGTCAGTAAGTAAAAACTCCTACCCCTGAACCTCATCCCCAACCTTAGGAATCGAAGTGGTAGAAGAAACTCCCTCAAAGAAGGATCTCTCCAGGTAACATCTTTCTATCCATCATAGCATCATAGAAGAGCTTCCTGAGAGGTCAAAGGAAAAAAAAGATTCGGACTGTAGAAAACTCGGACTGTGTGAAGAGATATGAATACTGTATTATTATGTATGAATATTATTTTTGTTTTATTATTAATGTTTTATTATTATTATTATTATTATTATTACTGTATTATTATTATTATTATTGTAATATGCTTGAGTACATGAGTGATGAATGGGATACAGAATAACAAATACAGAAATAAGAGAGAGAGGATTTGCCTAGTTGGTATGGACAACCTGACAGAGAGGAAAGAGAAAGAATAATAAAATAAAGAAGGGGAACGTGAGGGAAAGGGGAAAACCCAAAGAGGAGGTGAAGAATAGGCTGAAAGATGTACAGTAGCTAAAACAAGTATCTGTGCAGGAGGGGTTGATATGCTCGAAATATGATGTGTGACTAGTGACAGCCTCCGTGTGACTAGTGACAGCCCTCCGTGTGACTAGTGACAGCCCTCCGTGTGACTAGTGACAGCCCTCCTTGTGACTAGTGACAGACCTCCGTGTGACTAGTGACAGCCCTCCGTGTGACTAGTGACAGCCTCCGTGACTAGTGCAGCCCTCCTTGTGACTAGTGACATCCTTCCTGTGACTAGTGACAGCCCTCCGTGACTAGTGACAGCCCTCCGTGTGAGACTAGTGACACCGTGTGACTAGTGACAGCCCGTGTGACTAGTGACAGCCCTCCGTGTGACTAGTGACAGCCCTCCTCGTGACTAGTGACAGCCCCCGTGTGACTAGTGACAGCCATCCGTGACTAGTGACAGCCCTCCCGTGACTAGTGACAGCCCTCCTGTGACTAGTGACAGCCCTCCGTGTGACTAGTGACAGCCCCCGTGTGACATAGTGACAGCCCTCCCGTGTGACTAGTGACAGCCCTCCCGCGGTGACTAGTGACAGCCCTCCATGTGACTAGTGACAGCCCTCCGTGTGACTAGTGACAGCCCCCAGTACTAGTGACAGCCTCCGTGTGACTAGTGACAGCCCTCCATGTGACTAGTGACAGCCCTCCCGGTGACTAGTGACAGCCATCCTGTGACTAGTGATAGCCTTCCGTGTGACTAGTGACAGCCTCCGTGGTGACTAGTGACAGCTCCGTGTGACTAGTGACAGCCCTCCGTGTGAGTGACAGCCCTCCGTGACTAGTGACAGCCTCCCGTGTGACTAGTGACAGCCCTCGGTGACTATAGTGACAGCCCTCCTGTGACTAGTGACAGACCTCCGTGTGACTAGTGACAGCCCTCCGGTGACTAGTGACAGCCCTCATATACAATATTTATCGTCCTAGGTCTTATATAGTTTCCCTCAAAGTATGCACAGATAGTTTTTTAGCTATTGTACAGTGCTGATGGGTGGGTGGTGGTGATTGATGTTGGTGGGTGGTAGTGGTGATGAGTTATGGTGGTAGTGATGGTGGGTCATGGTGATGATGGTGGGTGGTAGTGATGGTTGATGGTGAGCCATGGATGGTGGGGTAGTAGTGGTAGGTAGTAGTGATGGTGGGTCATAGTGATGATGGTGAGTGGTAGTGATGGTTGATGGTGAGCCATGGATGGTGGTAGTGGTGGTAGGTGGTAGGAACAAAATATATATATGTATATATATATATATATATATATATATATATATATATATATATATATATATATATATATATATATATATATATATATATATATATTGATAAAATCACACGGGAAAAGGGAAACAACGGAGCACCTTAGCTTTCGTAATTATGTGAGACGGGAAAACATTGCAGCTCAGAATCAGACAACCTTAAGCCAAGTAAACAATGTGTTTTTGCTCGTAACAAGGCTAATAAAGTACTTGGGTTCATACAAAGGAGTGTTAGTTACAAGACTAGGAGGTCATCCTAAAACTGTATCTTGCGCTTGAGACCACACCTGGATTATGCAGTTCAGTTCTGGTTATCGTATTACAGAATGGATATAGAATCATTGGAAAGAATTCAGAGGAGAATGACAAGACTAATCCCGGGCATTAGAGCCTTGAGTATAGAGACAGGTTAAAGCATCTTAATTTACACTCCCTCGAGAGACGAGCGAGCGGCGACCTGATAGAGGTGTACAAGTGGAAGTCACGGCTAAACACAGGACATTACAAAGGTACTCAAACTATCCAACCAGGAGCGAACTCATAACAATGGTTTTAAATTAGACAAATTTAGATTTAGGCGTGAAATAGGTAAACACTGGTTTGAAACAGAGTAGTGGATGAATGGAACAAGTTACCAAATATCATCATTAACTCGAATACGCTGAATAGCTTCAAACATAGGTTGGATGCTTATATGAGCAACAGGTTGGGTGTAAACGGACTGCCGTATGGGCTAATAGGCCCGCTGCAGTTTCCTCCATTCTTATGTTCTTAATATTAGAACAGCATCTGAAAGCAGTGCCTTGTTCGTTCATGTTAGAATAATAATCATCCCATTGCTTGGGAAAAAGCTTGAAGTATTCAAATCATCTTGTGTCACAGAAAGACTTGTGGCTGAAGCTAGTTTGATTAAGGAATTAAAATCAATAAACCTTAGTGATGGTCAATTCAAAACTGATAATATGTTACATAAATTTATTTGTCAGTGCCCAAGGTTAAAAATGACCTTGGATCTAGATGTAGGATAGTTATTTAGTGGGGCCCTTATTTTTGACCTGACCTGACTAGTCACGTCGCCCCCTTCCTAAGCCTCTATGTGTGGGTTGGTGTAGGTGTGGGATTAGTGGATGACATCATTATGACCTGACCTCATGTTTAATAAGGTCACCCTGTATATTTAAGCCTCTCTGTCCATGTAATCCAGTGCTCTCTGAAGATGTCTTGAATAAAGACGAAAGCTAAGGTTCTCTGTTGTTTCCCTTTCCCATGTGATTTTATCAAGATTTATCTTATCCACGTTTCATTCTGGATCTACATGAAATATATGTATATATATATATATATATATATATATATATATATATATATATATATATATATATATATATATATATATATATATATATATATATATTTATATATATATATATATATATATTTATATATAACACACTAGCGAAACGTTGCCCTCCGGGCTCTTCGCTAAGGCCACGGTAAGATGCCACCTTCCGGGAGGTCCACATTGTCTCACTGTAGTGCATTAAGGTAGACCACATTTTTGGTTTTGCCATTAGCAAAGTATGTACAGATTTTTGCCAGTTCCCACTCTGGAGCATCCAACATAGAACTGTCCATGAGAGAAGCAAGGAAACACCAGGTTTTGGCCAACCATCTTTAGGACTGTCCCTGGCTTTTGTAGATGGTCATGGCAAATCTCACTTTAACCGGGAACTGAAGTCTCTTGAACTCAAATGGTAGGTCATTGGTGATGAGAGGTATCCTTGGTATAAAAACGTCCTCTCCTTTAGCTTTTCCTGTCAGTATTGTAGCTTCCAGTACATGTGGCATCATTCTTGTGAGCGACTCGTCTCTCATTTTGAGTATGATGTCGTTTTCAAACTCTTGACCGACAATCAGGATGGCTACTTCATCAACTACAGGAGCATTGAACCTTCTTTCATGTTCTCCTTAGGGTCGTGTCTTGCTTTGATCCTGACTTTGTATCGTCAGAAGGCATGTTTCAGGCATTTTTAAATGACTGTACAGCCTATGCAGCATTTCTTGGATAGATAGGACAATGTCATGTCTGACACCTTGAATATTGCCACACTGATAGTAATCTGCTTTTCATGATCTCCCACGAAGTAGATTTGGAGGAACTTTGCCTGCTTATCTTCCAGTGGAAGAGGGATCCTGCTTGTGATAGACTTGACCCTGGACTTTGAATGTGATGTATCCGTGCTCACGAACTACTCTGGTAGCTCCAAAGGATGTCATCTGGAAGCATGAATTGTACTTCAGTATATTTTCCAAGAAGTGTTTTGACTCTGGTGTTGTTCTCAGCACGAGAGTCTTCAATGGTTGTGGTGGTTTTTCCAAATTTGGCAGTCGTATCTTTCCCATGAGAGCAGCACAGTCCAGCAGATTCTCCTTTGTACTTCTTTGCACCGCAGTGTTCACATTTATCCATGTTGCCAATGGCAACAGAGGGATACTTTTCATATTCTATCTCATTGTCATAGTTAAATGCTGCTCTTGCAAGTGGATGCCACTGTGTATTCTTTCTTAGAATTCTGGATCCCGCAGCTCTCTGTCTATTAGCATTCAGGCGAATTTCTGCGCTTGATCATTTTCTAGAGAAGGCCTTTCTGCTGTTTGCTATCTGTCAGCATTAAGACGGATTCCCTTCCTGATCTGTTTCTGTGACCGACTGTCTGCTGTTCGCTCCGGGCGGCTCATCCGCTAGGCATTCAGGACGCCACCTCCGGAGGCTCCACATTGTCTCACTGTTTAGTCCCCAAAATCTTCTCCCATCAATAGTTCATTGACGGTGTATGGTTTCACTATGTTTTTCACTACAACGGTACAGCAAAGTATATTTTTAGCATTAAACTGTTATTATTTTATTGTCTAATCATCACTACATATAACACATCCATCATCATTACATATAACACCATCCATCATCACTAAATATAGCACTACCCATCATCACTACATATAGCACCATCCACCATCATACATATAACACCACCTATCATCACTACATATAACATCATCCATCATCACTACATATAACACCATCCATCATCACTACATATAACACCATCCACTATTACATATAACACCACCCATCACTACATATAACATCACCCATCATCACTACATATAACATCATCCATCATCACTACATATAACACCATCCATCATCACTACAGATCGGTAAAGTAGTTTCCAGATTCTCGTGCGGACACACAAACACACACACAGACATACTTTTTTGTTTTATATATATATATATATATATATATATATATATATATATATATATATATATATATATATATATTAAATCGGGGATGGAAACAACGAGTACCTTAGCTGTCTTTATTCAAGACATCTTCAGACGAAAGCTAAGGTAATTCGTTGTTTCCATTTTCCTGTGTGATTTTATCAAGATTTATCTTATCCATGTTTTCATTAGGATTTACATGAAATATATATATATATATATATATATATATATATATATATATATATATATATATATAAATTTTTTCCCACAGAGTTGCCCAACACAAACAAGGGAGAAAAGTAACATGAAAATACACACCACAAATTACGGTAAAATATGCACACAAGAGTACACATGATCCTTGTGGACAAACGACACACGTAAGTACACACACACACACACACACACAAGCATAAGAACTTGATTCGCATTTGTGATGCAGATGTAAACAACGAGTATTATAAATTATTATACTCCAAGATGTGAAACTTATATAATAATGCTTAGATTTATTGATGAATTAAGGGGAAGGAAACTTTATAATTTTGCTGACCATTTAAACTTTCACCTCACGAATGTATTAAAGTTAAGACAAGGAAGGAACTCAAGTCGCGAGTCTGGAAAATCGACTTTTGTTATTGAATTTCGGCGTGCGATTCATAGTAAACATTAGGGAATCGGAAATTTGGCCTCGGAAATTTATAGGTCAATATTTTAGAGCCTGCACCTTCAGAACCGAGTAAATATTTGAACAATCCTCTCGCTTACACACGCACACAGTTCCTAAAATATTCCTGTCGTAATTTAAATTTTATTATGGACTCAATAGCATAAACAATTCGAGGCAGTTTCTTAGGGATTTTACTTAAGCTTACAATGTGAAATAAGTCTCTAAAGCTTACGATGTGATATTAAATACAGTATTAGGCTTAAGATGTGAAATAATCTCCTTGGCATATTAAATTTCTACTATGAATAACATAGGGGTATAATTTAACTTTTATTGTGAGATAACTTTTACGTGTGTGTGTGAGTGTGTGAAGGGAGGGGGAGGTACCCATTGTGGATTGTGATTTAGTAACCTTCTAGCACTACCACACTACTGCATCAATGACGTCACTGCTGCACCAATGACGTCACTGCTGCACCAATGACGTCACTGCTGCATCAATGACGTCACTGTTGCACCAAGATCATCATTGCTGCACCAAGGAGTTTCACTGTTGCACCAAGGACGTCAATGCCCCGCCCTGGTGCCTACAGGGACTGAGCTTGGTGACAGGGCTGGCACACCTCAAGAGAAACCCATGAATAACTCTGCATAGTTATGGTGTCTGCAGAAAACTTCCATGTTTATTACAAGCACATTATTTACTCTCTAATTTATTGTATTACGCGGAGTAGCTGTTTAGTTGTCTGCTGTTATTGTTATTTTATTGTTGGTGTTATTGTTGTTTTGTTATTATTGTTATTATCGTTATTGTTTTATTATTATTATTATTATTATTATTATTATTACTGGTGTTATTATTATTATTATTATTATTATTATTATTATTATTACTATTATTAATATTATTGTTATTATTAATGTTGTTGTTATTATTGTTATTGATGGTCGAGGGTTTTAAGATGAAGGTGAAGATTGAATAAACATTTGATTTGTGTTTAAAAAAAAATCTAAAACTCGGTACTTGTATATAAACAAACATCTAGTGAACGTTTATAAACATCTAGTGAACGTATATAAACACAAACATCTAGTGAACGTATATAAACAAGCATCTAGTGAACGTATATAAACAAACATCTAGTGAACGTTTATAAACATCTAGTGAACGTTTATAAACATCTAGTGAACGTTTATAAACATCTAGTGAACGTATATAAACACAAACATCTAGTGAACGTATATTAACAACCATCTAGTGAACGTTTATAAACATCTAGTGAACGTTTATAAACATTTAGTGAACGTATATAAACACAAACATCTAGTGAACGTATATAAACACAAACATCTAGTGAACGTATATAAACACAAACATCTAGTGAACGTATATAAACACAAACATCTAGTGAACGTATATAAACACAAACATCTAGTGAACGTATATAAACACAAACATCTAGTGAACGTATATAAACACAAACATCTAGTGAACGTATATAAACAAACATCTAGTGAACGTATATAAACACAAACATCTAGCGTGTATATAAAACGTAGTGAACGTATAAACATCTAGTGAATAAAAGACCAGTGAACGTATATATATGGAATATATATATATATATATATATATATATATATATAGTGAACGTATATAAACACAACCATCTATTGAACGTATCCGAACACAAACATCTAGTGAACGTATCTAAACACAAACATCTAGTGAACGTATATAAACACAAAACATCTAGTGAACGTATATAAACACAATCATCTAGTGAACGTATATAAACACAAACATCTAGTGAACGTATATAAACACAAACATCTAGTGAACGTATATAAACACAAACATCTAGTGAACGTATATAAACACAAACATCTAGTGAACGTATATAAACAAACATCAAGTGAACGCATATAAACACAAACATCTAGTGAACGTATATAAACAAACATCAAGTGAACGCATATAAACACAAACATCTAGTGAACGCATATAAACACAAACATCTAGTGAACGCATATAAACACAAACATCTAGTGAACGTATATAAACAAACATCAAGTGAACGCATATAAACACAAACATCTAGTGAACGTACAGTATATAAACACAATCATCTAGTGAACGTATACACTCAAGAGCCTAAGAAAGAAAGAGAAAATAATGTACAGTATTAAGCCAGCCACACAAAAGGTTTAGTTGGGTAGAGCTGCCTGGAGGGTCGTTAAAGGCTCGGGAAGGGCTCGAACACAGACCTACACCAAGATTCACAAATACTTAAACGTTTCTTTTCCTCCCTCTTTCTCGCCATCTCGTGAGCTGGGGGTGTGAGAGAAGGTGTATTGTTACGTTTAAAAGTGTTATTGTTATTTCGACATCTTTGTGTGGTTGATGGATGGAGTTGCCAGTTTGATGTTGTCTTAGATTCTTAGTTAAAGTGGTGCAGAGGGGAGACTGGGTGGGCGAGGTCTAAAAGCGGTTGCTGGCTCAAGTACTTTACGCTTGTAGGCTCTAAAAAAAAAACTTAAACCAAATAGAGACATCTGTTATAGAGCCGAGTTCTTGTTACTGTAGCGACGCAGTTTAAAGAATTTAGATAAGCTTTCTGCCGGGCCAAAGTTTTAGAGTGCACGTTAAGCAAGTTTTTACCCAACACGTCGCTGGGCAGCGTCTGGCCCACCCGCCGGATCTGTAGCCCAGTAGTTCTCCAGAGTAGTTTTACACTGCGACAAACTCTCTGGATTTATATAGATACCGTGGATCTGTTTCTCTTTGATGGTTTTATTTAATTCATCAATGTAAACATACACACAAAACTGTAATGAGAGTTTAAATTTTTTGGTGTCGAATTATTTTATTTCTTAACTAATGACGTTTATGTCAGGTATTTTTGTGTGGGTGATGTGTATTATTTTGATGTGTGTTCGATGTCATTATTATTATTATTATTATTATTATTATTATGGTGGTTTCTGTTATTATAATTATACCCTGGCTAAGCAGAAAGTTTCCCTCGAAGTCTTGAAGAGAAATTCATCATTCAAGTTTGTTCCAGCGACAGTCTTCACCGCCACCAGTCTCGTGAGCGACGCGTCTTGGCAGTGAACGGTGATATACTGCCCTGGTCACATTGGGAAGATATTGGGGTTGGGGGTGTGGGGTGTGGGTGGGTGGTTTTTGGGGTGGTGGGGTCGTGGGGTGTGGGTATGCGTTTATTTTTTTAATGACTGTACCAAATAACTTAAACTAGATTAAATACATAGTAAAAAAAAATACACTGTTGTCTAAGTTAATTGTGTTGGTATATCGTCAAGTTATGATACCTCCCTTGCCAACATTATTTCTGTTTGTTAATACCGCAGTGACGCGTGTTACAGGTGGTGGTAATTAATATACGTACTGTACCTTTGGGGATGTTTGGGTTTTGTGAGTTGATTTGTACGTTGTTTATCTCTTACTGTACCTTGGCGTCTCATATCACGTACAGGGTTGAGTAGGATATCAAGGACAGGGTCGAGTAGGACCACGTACAAGGTCGAGTAGGATATCACGTACAAGGTCAAGTAGGACACGTATACTAGGTCGAGTAGGACATCATGTACAAGGTCAAGTAGGACATCACATATACAAGGTCGAGTACGATATCATGTACAAGATCGAGTAGGACATTACGTATACAAGGTCGAGTAGGACATCATGTACAAGGTCAAGTAGGACATCACGTATACAAGGTCGAGTAGGACATCACGTATACAAGGTCGAGTAGGACATCACGTATACAAGGTCGAGTAGGACATCACGTATACAAGGTCGAGTAGGACATCAAGGACAAGATCGAGTAGGCCACGTACACAAGGTCGAGTATGGCATTGGAATCCCCCCCCCTCCTTTTATTGTCATGATAATCGCTAACGTGTTAAAGTTTTACAGGTGAATAAAATTAATATACACAGGTAACCCAATTTATTACCTGGAGGTTAGAGGACAAGTTGAGATTGTCGTAAATAAACCTAAAACCTATTAAACCTGGAAATATAATCAAGGTTTAGGGATTGTTTTAGCTGTGGCATTTACATAATCCTGTTTTAATTTGTATACAGTTTGCTAACCAGTCGAGATTTACATTATAACCATGTATATATTAAATCCGGTTTGTGCTATATCACTGAAAGAGGAATGTGAGGTGCAGGTGCGTGTTACAGGTAGACAAATAATGCGTTGTTGGTCGTGACTTATATCAAGGTTGGGTTGGGGAGGGGGGGGGAGGAGGCATTATTTTGGTAAAGTGGAAGGTCGTTGCAATATTACCTAAGTTGATATTATAAACAGGTGCTGAAAGCTGATATGGATGCCTACGGTGGTGTGTGTGGGTAGTGAAGATAGATGGTGTGTAGTGGTGGTGGTAGAAGATGATGGTGTGTGTGATGGTGGGGTGGTAGTGGAAGATGATGTGGTGGTGGCTGGTGTGTGGTGGTGGTGAACATGATGGCTAGATGGTGGTGGTAGTAGAAGATGATGGTGTGGAGTGGTGGTGGTGGTAGTGAAGATGATGGTGTGTGATGGTGGTGGTGGTAGTGAAGATGATGGTGTGTGATGGTGGTGGTGGTAGTGAAGATGATGGTGTGTGATGGTGGTGGTGGTAGTGAAGATGATGGTGTGTGATGGTGGTGGTGGTAGTAAAGATGATGATGGTGTGTGGTGGTGGGTGAGGGGGGGGTATGGGCTGTGTTGTGGAAGGCCAGTTATAGTGATGGTGGTTTAGTTTGAGGTAGAATTGTTGTGATGTTTTGGACGGAATTTATGTGATGTTTTAGACAGAATTCAGGTGATGTTTTAGACAGAATTTATGTGATGTTTTAGACAGAATTTAGGTGACGTTTTAGACAATTTATGTGATGCTTTAGACAGAATTCTGATGATTTGACAGAATTCAAGTGATGTTTGAGACAGAATTCAGGTGATGTTTTAGGCAGAATTTAGGTGATGTTTTAGACAGAATTCAGGTGATGTTTCAGACGGAACTGCTTGTGATGCTTTAGATCTAAGACAGATTCCTCCTGAAGACCCACGTGACGGTGTAGGTTGAGATGGGTGACAGACAGACAGACAGTTACTAGGGTGAGGAGGACGTGATCTACGGCTCCTGAAGGTGGTGTTGAGGGAGGGACACTGGTCGACAGGGGCGCTGCTCATTCATCTGACTGACCTTATGAGTGGAGCAACCTGTAGGGGGGTAATGTCTAACCTAACCTAACCTATCCTAACCTAACCGAACCGAACCTAACCTAACTTGACTCGACCTGACCTGACCTGACCTAACAGGTAATAGGTAAGGTAAAAATTTAATTTAAACGAGAGAGAACAGGTGTAAATTTAATACCGAAACGAAACTAATTAGGTAGACGAAGTATCGAATAATGTGTGCTCTAATAATCATCTCAAACACACGCACACGCACACGCACACACACACACACACACACACACACATAACATGCAAGGCCAAAAGTTAATCTTCACATAAGTTAAACCAGCTGCATCAGACCATGTCCTAACAACGATATATAATACTTTAATGTAGCCAATTTTCCCGACGAGTCCATCTCTGTGGTGTAGCTTAACTGTGGCGGCTGCTGGATAACCATTACACCACAGTAAAGATTTAACTGAACTGTGAGTCTTCTTATTTCTTGGTCTGTTTATTCTGGTATTTCTTGACGGGGATTTGAGTGGCCTTCTGTAATAAGTCTTGGTAGTTGTGTGTGTGTGTGTGTGTGTGTGTCTCTATTACAACATCCACACACACACACAAACGCTCTCTTCCCTCCCGTCACTCTGCAAACTTCTTTTCCCCCACTCTTCCCCTTCTCCTCCCTACCCTCCCTACCTCACTCTCCTCCCTACCTCACTCTCCTCCCTACCTCACTCTCCTCCCTACCTCACTCACCTCTCTCTACCAGACCTGCCAGACAAACATTACACCGACACAAACGGAATTTTCTATTAATTTATGCTGTAAAAGTACTTGTGTATAATGGTTGCCTCTTAGAATGGCCGGCACTAGAGCCACCTAGGCGTGTATCTGTTCAAGATTTAGAAGCCGTCGCCAACACAACAACCACACCCTAAGTTAACGAGCTGTATGACCCAGTGTCAAGGAATAATTCAAGAAGACCGGACAACTCCCCAACAGCAATGGCTAACCATTACCCCGGAACACGATCCGCAAATCGATAAACAACCAGGTTCCCAATTGCTGCTGGGTAGACAGAGGCAAATGACGTAAAGAAACTTGCTCATATACATATACATACTGGATACATTATTTTGGTCTAAAACTCCATAAAACAGTTCAACGACTCGTTCTTGCTCATAAAATTATATTTCTGATTTTCTCATTTACCAACTAGATAAATTATACCTGCCAGGGGACCAATAGTTGTTACTTATAGTTAACATAACACTTGTCTTATTGTTCCTGTACAGGTGAGCACTCGTGTTGTTATCATACCTCCCCAACGTGTCCCCGGTCTCGGAGGTGTGTCGTCCTCGTAACCCAGTACAGTAAGTTGTCACAATAAAGGAAGATTTTGAGTCAGTTTCTGTTGGTGGTGAGTCATGGGAAATACTGAGAACCTCCCCTTCTCCCCCCTCCCTCCCCTGTCACACCACGTTGGCGGTCTTGAGTGAGTCACCATCAAGCTTTTATTTTAGTTTTTAGTTTTACATTTGTTCCCCAAGGTATATTTTACAATCACTGTGATACACTTATTTTAACATGGTGTTTAGAGGAGATATATCACGCGAGGACGGTGCTAAAGAACAGTACACAACGTAGTACTATGTTAAACATTCCAGCCGACTTACCCTCCCAACATGTAAGAGGGAGGAGCCATCTACCGGCGGCGACGACAACTAACAAGTCCGATTGTTCCAAACTTTTGCAATATTTAACTCTCTCCCTCTACTATATGATTGATTACACCCACAACACAAATATTTACCCTCTTAATACTTAGCTGCGTGTGATAGATACCCCAGCAAGGCAATAGGATTATTAACGACTGTCGTAAACATCGAACTAATGGCAATTGGCAACTATGGGCGTGTGTGAGGCGGTAGTGTGGGTCAGTCTGTCGGTGTGAGTCGTGGTGGAAGGTTGAGGCTTGTGTCGCTCCTTACAGTGATCTTTGTTTACCCAGGAAACTCTCATCTACTCGGCTCTTGACAGGTAGGTTGTCAGTGAATTCACGCGTGGTTTACCCCACCGGCGTTGGGCTAAGCGAAAAATGTCCACTTGGGTGATAGGGAGGGAGAGAAAAGACTGAAAAAAAAAACATGGAATACCAACTTGGGGAGGCCGAAGACTGCCGTGGTATTGATTCTCTTCGGAGGTCGGAAGTGAAGGCGGTATTCCACTGCCTACTGCATTTTCCTTCTTTGTTTCGTCTTACCATGAGTGCCTCCAAGATAAAAACAACACATACTAAAAAGAAGATAGATGATCCACACCGCTATTATATACTTCTGTTTCTCTTTGCTCTTGGACCGCGTATGAAGGGAGGAGGTTGTTGACGTGTTCGCTGGCCAACTTGCACACGTACGGGGTTAATTTCACCGCGCGTCCCGCAATCTGGAAAATGTTGTTGGTTGACGAGAACTTGAGAATTTTTCGAGAGTCATTACCGTACTGCTCTTTATTGTCTCACTCACTGTAGTGTTATTGTTCCTCGTGGGGACGAGGGTTATTTGCCGGTGTGTGGTGCACTTGTGTGTGTGTGTGTGGTGCCCTGGTGTGTGTGGTGAATGGTGCCCTGGTGTGTGTGGTGTATGGTGCACTTGTGTGCGTGTGTGGTATCTTGTGCACTTGTGTGCGTGTGTGGTATCTGGTGCACTTGTGTGCGTGTGTGGTGTATGGTGCACTTGTGTGCGTGTGTGGTATCTTGTGCACTTGTGTGCGTGTGTGGTATCTGGTGCACTTGTGTGCGTGTGTGGTATCTGGTGCACTTGTGTGCGTGTGTGGTATCTGGTGCACTTGTGTGCGTGTGTGGTATCTGGTGCACTTGTGTGCGTGTGTGGTATCTGGTGCACTTGTGTGCGTGTGTGGTATCTGGTGCACTTGTGTGCGTGTGTGGTATCTGATGCACTTGTGTGCGTGTGTGGTATCCTGTGTGCGTGTGCACTATCTGGTGCTCTTGTGTGTATCGGGCGTAGTATATTTGTGTGTGTAAGATTTTGGTGAACTTGAGTGTGGAGCGTCGTGCACTGTTTGAGGGGAGCGTGGTGCACTGTTTGAGGGGAGCGTGGTGCACTGTTTGAGAGCGTGGTGCATTTGTTTGTGATCACACTAACTTGTGAGGTGCACTGTGTGGATCGTGGTGCACTATATGGGGCATGGTGCACCGTGTGGATCGTGGTGCACTATATGGGGCATGGTGCACCGTGTGGATCGTGGTGCACTATATGGGGCATGGTGCACCGTGTGGATAGTGGTGCAATGCGTGAAGAGCACTGTGCTGGGTGTTTAGAGCATGTTGTACCGTGAAGAGCATGGTGCACTGTGGAGAGAGGTGCTCTGTCCTGCATGGGTGTGTGGTGCACTGTGTGGGACGTGGTACTCTGTGTATAATTTAGTACATTATATGGCGGAAAGTCTGATATATGAAGTGTGGTGCACTGTATAATGTTGGACATTATTTGGGATGTGTTGCACCGTGTGGAGCATTTTGTACTGAATGGAGCGTGGAGCACTCTGTATAATGTATTGCGCCATTTGGAACGTTTAGCATTATATGGAGCGTAGTGTACCATAGGAACGTGGTGCACTATAGGAGCTTGGTGTATTATAAGAGCGCGGTGCGTGATATTGAATGTGTATGTACATTTGTGTACATGTGTGTTTGTGTGTGTGTAGTATCCCCGACCTGTGGTGTAATGGTCAACATGCTCGCCACGCAAGCGAGGGAACCCGGATTCGACCCCCGGGCAGAGTGAAACTATGGGCAAGTTTCTTTACGTCATTTGCCTCTGTCTACCCAGCAGTAATTGGGAACCTAGATGTTAATTGATTTGCGGATCGTGTTCCAGGGTAATGGTTAGCCAGTGCAGTTGGCGAGTTGTCCGGTCTTCTCGGACTATTCCTTGACACTGGGTCATGCAGCTCGTTAACTTAGGGTGTGGTTGTTGTGTTGGCGACAGCTTCTACACCTTAAACAAATTCACTCTTAGGTGGCCCTTGGGCCGGCCATCCTCGTTACACGAGGGACAACCATTATTATTATTGTATCCCCGTGTGCATATGAGTACCTATACTGTACATGCGTCTATCTTCATGTATGTGAGTGTATATACGGGTGCTTAATTCCGTGTACGTGAGTCTGTGTACTTGTTTATTCCGTGTACGTGAGTGTGTGTGTGTGTACAGGAGTTTGGCAGAAAGTCATAAGTGTGAGGTAACGTCATAATATAATTTAGGGCGAGTTGTGTATCGAGACAGAGAGAGAGAGCTTTTCGGTGTTATGCTTTGGGCAATTCATATCTTAAAAGGCAGTGAATAATCAAAGCTCAATTCTTTCTAATTCCAATTCTCTCTCTCTCTCTCGTGTTAAATAGTGACTGTATGTCTCTGTCTCTCTCAAAAGGTTTTCACTGTTCAGACCACTTTAAGAATATCGCCATTAAGGCTCGTGAACCTTATATAAATATTATCTCCTGAAGAATTTTATCACAGTCGCTATTTTTCACTTTAACGATCATAATCTTGTGTGTGTGTGTTTATAAAGTCTTGTTTGTGTACGTCTTTCTATGTATTATGTATCTGTGTCTACTTGCTTTAAATATGCACGTACAGGTCTATGCGTCTGTACATGTGTATATGTGCGTGTGTCTTTGCTCATAAATATTATTAAAATAATTAGATATCTAGATAGCTTGATAAATAGATTGTGATAGATAGATAGAGAGATAGATAGATAGATAGCTAGATAGATAGCTAGATAGATGGAGTGTTGTGACCTACGGTTGTTCTCCAGCTTTAGGTCAGGCTTGACCCCAAAGGTCATGGGACTGACCTCAGAATTATTCCACGCTCTTCGTCAGCCAGTGTCGTGTACGGACAGTGATACCAACCCTACAACATAACCCTTACCACCTCAATACTCTCTCTCTGGCGAGGGAGGTCGTCTAAGTTTTATTTAAGATAACCAAAATATTTCTTGACTTAAGAATATAATTTATTTTTACTCGTAATAAATAATCTGATGGAGGAAATTACTGATAAGAAATAGTGAAGGTGTTACGACGTTTTACTTGAAGATTAGACACCCTAACTTCTATTTAATCACCATAGCTCTACACAAAGTGTTGGTTAGGAGAATAATTAGTGTTGGTGGTTAGGTAGGTAAGTAGATAATTGTGTTGGTAGTTGGTGTGGTAGTATTGATGGTGGTAGGTAAATGGATGTTAATGTTGGTGGTTGGTAGGGGTGTGTTGGTGGTGGTTAGGTGGTGGTGGCAATACGTTAGTGTTGGGGTGGTGGGTGGGTGGTGAAAAAGTTAGTGTTGAGGGTGTTATGTTCAGGTGAAATAAAAACCTGATGATTACTCTTCAGGCCAACTCTATTAAAGTCTATTTACTGTGAGACAATGAGTTTAATTTGTTAATGAACTTTATCAAGGACGAGTCGATAATTCTTTCTCCTCAGAACCACTAAACTGCCGTCTATTATTGCGTTGGGTCAAGGTCACACTCAGCAAGAGGAAGGTTAGGTGGAAGGTCATAGTTCCCTGCGGTATGTTAGTTTAAAGGTCATCTGCTAACCCTCCTTCTTCCTCCTTACCATGGTCCTATACTACCCCTCGCCCCCCACCGTCATCTACCCCCCCCCCCTACCATGGTCCTATACTACCCTCCTGCATCGTCACTCACTCCCTCCCCCCTTACCATGGTCCCATACACTACCCCTCCCCCTTACCATGGTCCTATACTACCCCTCCCCCCCCACCATGGTCCCATACTACCCTCCCCCTACCATGGTCCTATACTACCCTCCCCTACCATGGTCCTAACTCCCTCCCCTACCATGGTCCCATACTACCCTCCCCCCCATCGTCATCTACCCTCCCCTACCATGGTCCTATACTACCCTCGCCCCCCACCGTCATCTCCTCCACTCCCTCCTCATGGTCCTATACCACCTCCCGCATCGTCATCTACCCCTCCCCCTACCATGGTCCTATACTACCCCTCCCCCTACCATGGTCCTATACTACCCCTCCCCCTACCATGGTCCCATACTACCCCCCCCCCTACCATGGTCCCTATACTTCCCTCCCCCCTACCACATGGTCCCATACTACCCCTCCCCCTACCATGGTCCTAATTACCCTCTAACCATGGTCCCATACTACCCTCCCCTTACCATGGTCCTATACTACCCTCCCCCATCGTCATCTACCCCCCCTTACCATGGTCCTTACTACCCCCCCATCTACCCTCCCCTTACCATGGTCCTTACTACCTCTCCCCCCATCGTCATCTACCCCTCCCCCTACCATGGTGTCCATGTACTACCCTTCCCCCATCGTCATCTACCTCCCCTACCATGGTCCTTACCACCCTCTCCCCATCATCATCTACCCTCCCCTTACCATGGTCCTGTACTACCTCCCCCATCTCATCTACCCTCCCCCATCGTCATCTACCCCCCACCATGGTCCTTACTACCCCCCCATCATCATCTACCCTCCCCCCTACCATGGTCCTGTACTACCCCTTCCCCCATCGTCATCTACTCCCCTCCCCTACCATGGTCCTTACTACCCCTCTCTCCATCGTCATCTAACCTCCCCCCTTACCATGGTCCTTACTACCCTCTCACCCATCATCTACCCCCTCCCCCTACCATGGTCTTGTACTCACCTTCCCCCCATCGTCATCTACCCCTCCCCCTTACCATGGTCCTCCACACCCTCTCCCCATCGTCATCTACCCTCCCCCTTACCATGGTCCTATACTACCCTCCCCTCACTATGGTCTTTACTACTCCTCTCCCCCCATCGTCATCTACCCCTCCCCCCCTACCATGGTCCTTACTACCCCTCTCCCCCCATCGTCATCTCCACCCTCCCCCTACCATGGTCCTACACACCTCCCCCATCATCATCTACCCTCCTTACCATGGTCCTGTACTACCATCCCCATCGTCATCTACCCCCTCCCCATCGTCATCTACCCCTCCCCCCTTACCATGGTCCTTACTACCCCTCTCCCCCATCATCATCTACCCTCCCCCCTTACCATGCATTGGTCCTGTACTACCCCTTCCCCCATCGTCATCTACCCCTCCCCTACCATGGTCCCTTACTACCCCTCCCACCCCCATCATCATCTACCCCCTCCCCCTACCATGGTCCTGTACTCACCCTTCCCCCCATCGTCATCTACCCCTCCCCCCTTACCATGGTCCTTACTACCCCCTCTCCCCCCATCGTCATCTACTCCCCCTACCATGGTCCTATACTACTCCTCCCCTTACCATGGCCCTTTACTACTCCTCTCCCCCATCGTCATCTAACCCTCCCCCTTACCATGGTCCTTACTACCCCCTCTCCCCCATCGTCATCTACCCTCCCCTACCATGGTCCTATACTACCCTCTCCCCCCATCATCATCTACCCCTCCCCCCACATGGTCCTGTACTACCCTCCCATCGTCATCTACCCTCCCCCCCATCGTCATCTACCCCTCTCCCCCCCCTTACCATGGTCCTTTACTACCCTCTCCCCCCATCATCTACCCCTCCCCCCCTTACCATGGTCCTGTACTACCCTTTCCCCCCCATCGCTCCACCCCCCTTACCATGGTCCTTACTACCCCTCTACCCCCCATCGTCATCTACCCTCCCCCTACCATGGTCCTTCTACCCCCATCGTCATCTACCCTCCCCCTACCATGGTCCTTACTATTCTCTCCCCATCGTCATCTACCCTCCCCCTTACCATGGTCCTATATTCTCTCCCCTACCATGGCCCCACTACTCCTCTCCCCCATCGTCATCTACCCTCCCCCCTTACCATGGTCCTTTACTACCCCCTCCCCATCGTCATCTGCCACTCCCTCCCCCCCCTTACCATGGTCCCATACTACCCCCTCTCCATCATCATCTACCCCTCCCCCTACCATGGTCCTGTACTACCCTTCCCCCCATCGTCATCTACCCCTCCCCCTCTCACCATGGTCCTTACTACCCCCTCCCCCCCATCGTCATCTACCCTCCCCCCTACCATGGTCCTTACTTCCCCCCATCGTCATCTACCCCTCCCTCCCACCATGGTCCTTACTAATCCCTCTCCCCCCATTGTCATCTACTCCTCTTACCATATCCCTTACTTTCACCCCTCTCCCCCCATCGTCATCTACCCTCTCCCCCCTTACCATGGTCCTTACTACCCCTCTCCCCCCATCATCATCTACCCCTCCCCCTTACCATGGTCCTGTACTCACCCTTCCCCCATCGTCATCTACCCTCCCTACCATGGTCCCCACACTCTCCTCCCCCATCGTCATCTACCTCCCCTACCATGGTCCCATACTACCCTCCCCCTTACCATGGTCCTATAACTACCCTCCCCTACCATGGTCCTATACTACCCCTCCCCCTTACCATGGTCCTATACTACTCCCTCCCCTACCATGGTCCCATACTACCCCTCCCCCCCTACCCATGGTCCCATACACTACCCCTCCCCCCCATCGTCATCTACCCCTCCCCCCCACCATGGTCCTTTACTACCCCTCCCCCATCGTCATCATCTACCCTCCCCCCCCACCATGGTCCTCACTACCCCCCATCGTCATCCACCCCCCACACGGTCCCTCTACCCTCCCATCGTCATCTCTACCATGTCCTCTCACCTCCCCCCATCATCATCTACCCCCTCCCCCACCATGGTCCTTTACTACCCTCCCCCCCATCGTCATCTACCCCCTCCCCCTACCATGGTCCTCTCACTCCCTCTCCCCCCCCTCCATCCCTCCCCTGCTCCCTCCCTCTACCTCATGGTCCTTACTACCCCTCTCCATCGTCATCTACCCTCCCCTCACTACATGATCCCCTCACCCTCCCCATCATCATCTACCCTCCCCTACCATGGTCCTTACTACCCTTCCCCCCATCATCATTCACCTCCCCCCTACCATGGTCCTGTACTACCCCCTCCATCATCTACCCCCTCCCCCCTTACCATGGTCCTGTACTACCCTCTCCCCCTCCATCATCATCTACCCCCTCCCCACCATGGTCCTTACCCCTCTCCATCCCTCACTCCCCTCTACCATGCCTCCACCCCCTCCCCCCATCGTCATCTACCTCCCCTACCCATGGTCCTCTATACTACCCCCTCCCCCATCATCATCTACCCCTCCCCCTACCATGGTCCTTACTACCCTTCCCCCCATCATCATCTACCCCCCTCACCATGGTCCTGTACTACCCCTCCTCCATCACCATCTACCCTCCCTACCATGGTCCTGTACTACCCTCCACATCTACCCTCCCCCCACAGTCCTTACCCTCCCCACGTCATCT
>NW_024753242.1:35000-37463 GCF_018991925.1 Homarus americanus
ATGGAGTATAGGTATGGTCCAGGTGTGTTTTTATGGAGTATAGGTATGGTCCAGGTGTGTTTATGGGGTATAGGTATGGGTCCAGGTGTGTTTTTATGGAGTATAGGTATGATCCAGGTGTGTTTTAGTGTGAGTATAGGTACAAGGGTCTCAGGTGTGTTTTGGGGTATAGGTATGGTCTAGGTGTTTTATGTGAGTATAGGTATGGTCCAGGTGTGTTTTTATGGAGTATAGGTATGGTACAGGTGTGTTTTTATGGAGTATAGGCATGCATCCAGGTGTGTTTTTATGGAGTATATAGGGTTGGTCCAGGTGTGTTTTATGGAGCATAGGTATGATCCAGGTGTGTTTTTATGTGGGGTATAGTATGGTCCAGGTGTGTTTTATGGGGTATAGGTATGGTCCAGGTGTTTTTATGGGTATAGGTATGGTCCAGGTGTGTTTTATGGAGTATAGGTATGGTCTAGGTAGCTTTAATCCATAGGTATGATCCAGGTGTGTTTTATGGAGTATAGGTATGGTCCAGGTGTTTCTTATGGAGTATAGGCATGGTCCAGGTGTGTTTTTTGCAAGTAGGTATGGTCCAGGTGTGTTTTATGGGGTATAGGTATGGTCCAGGTGTGCTTTGGGAGTATAGGTATGGTTCCAGGTGTGTTTTATGGAGTATAGGGGTATGGTCTCAGGTGTTTTATGGAGTATAGGTATGAATTCTGTGTGTGTTTTTATGTGGAGTATAGGTATGGTCTCAGGGGTGTGTTTAGTGGAGTATAGGTATGGTCCAGGTGTGTTTTATGGGAGTATAGGTATGGTTCAGGTGTGTTTTATGGAGTATAGGTATGGTCTGTGTGTGTTTTATGGAGTATAGGTATGGTCCAGGGTGTGTTTTATGGGAGTATAGGTATGGTCCAGGGTGTGTTTTATGGAGTATAGGTATGATCCAGGTGTGTGTTTTTATGTGAGTATAGGTATGGTCCAGGTGTGTTTATGTATATGAAAGTATGGTCCAGGTGTGTTTTATGGGGTATAGGTATGGGTCCAGGTGTTTTATGGGGTATAGGTATGGGTCCAGGGTGTGTGTGTTTTTATGGAGTATAGGTATGGTCCAGGTGTGTTTTTATGGAGTATAGGTATGGTCCAGGTGTGTTTTATGGAGTATAGGTATGGTCCAGGTGTGTTTTTATGTGGAGTATAGGTATGGTTCAGGTGTGTTTTATGTGGAGTATAGGTATGGTTCAGGTGTGTTTATGTGGAGTATAGGTATGGTCTAGGTGTGTTTTTATGGAGTATAGGTATGGTCTAGGTGTGTTTTATGGAGTATAGGTATGGTTCAGGTGTGTTTTATGGAGTATAGGTATGGGTCTCAGGTGTGTTTTTATGGGGTATAGGTATGGTCTCAGGTGTGTTTTATGGGGTATAGGTATGGTCTAGGTGTGTTTTATGTGAGTATAGGTATGGTCTGTGTGTGTTTTTATGGAGTATAGGTATGGTCTAGGTGTGTTTTATGGAGTATAGGTATGGTCCAGGTGTGTGTTTTCTTATGGGTATAGGTATGGTCTGTGTGTGTTTATGGGGTATAGGTATGGTCCAGGTGTGTTTTTATGGAGTATAGGTATGGTCCAGTGTGTTTTTATATATAGGTATGGTCCAGGTGTGTTTTTATGGAGTATAGGTATGGTCCAGGTGTGTTTTATGGGGTATAGGTATGATTCAGGTGTGTTTTATGTGAGTATAGGTATGGCCCAGGTGTGTTTTTATGGAGTATAGGTATGGTCTAGGTGTAAGCTTATGGGGTATAGGTATGGTCTCAGGTGTGTTTTTATGGGAGTATAGGTATGGTCTCAGGTGTGTTTATGGAGTATAGGTATGGTCTAGGTGTGTTTTATGGAGTATAGGTATGGTCTCAGGTGTGTTTTATGGAGTATAGGTATGGTTCAGGTGTGTTTTATGGAGTATAGGTATGGTCCAGGTGTGTTTTTATGGGTATAGGTATGATCCAGTGTGTGTTTTATGGAGTATAGGTATGGTCCAGGTGTGTTTTTATGGAGTATAGGTATGGTCCAGGTGTGTTTTTATGGAGTATAGGTATGGTCCAGGTGTATTTTATGGAGTATAGGTATGGTCCAGGTGTGTTTTATGTGGGGTATAGGTATGGTCCAGGTGTTTATGTGAGTATAGGTATGGTCCAGGTGTGTTTTTAGAGTATAGGTATGGTCCAGGTGTGTTTTATGTGGAGTATAGGTAGGTCCAGTGTGTGTTTTATGGAGTATAGGTATGGTCCAGTGTGTTTTTATGGAGTATAGGTATGGTCCAGGTGTGTTTTATGGAGTATAGGTATGATCCAGGTGTGTTTTATGGAGTATGGTATGGTCCAGGGTGTGTTTTATGGGGTATAGGTATATCCAGGTGTGTTTTATAAGTATAGGTATGGTCCAGGTGTGTTTTATGGGGTATAGGTATGGTCCA
>NW_024753243.1:0-16329 GCF_018991925.1 Homarus americanus
AACAAATACCTAACTTACCCATCCCATACTAACTCAGATGACATGTACGTTTCCCTTAGCCAATAAGGTCGGTGAGAGTTCCACAATGCCTGTACGCAAGCCCTCTCCCTCAAGGTCGGAGAGGTGTACCTTAAAAAAAACGGCACCAACTGCAGACGACATTGAACGCCTCTCTCGGCCAATAAGGTCGGGGAGGGGTGCAATGTACCTGTACACAAACCCTCTCCCTCAAGAATGGGGCCAGAACTCACAATACCTGCAAGAAAGAGAGAATGCAATAATTAACCCAACTCTGCCAACCACTAACAAAACCTACAATCCTCCCAAAAGAAAAACTTAACCCACCCAACCTTACTCACAACTCTCTAACTTCCCAAAAGAAAAACTTAACCCACCCAACCTTACTCACAACCCCTCTTAGAAATCGATACCTACAATCCTCCCAAAATAAAAACTTAATATACCCGACCTTTCTAACAAGCCCCTTTGACCCTCCTAATAAAAATAAATAAAAAAACATATGACGCAATACAACTATTCATTAGCAACACAAAACATATCATTCCTAAGAAATCCTACCATACCATAAATTAACCCAAGAACCTCCAAAGCCCCCCTTTCCCCCTTTCGCCTCCCTTCTCCTCTCCTCTCCTCCCCCCTCCTCCCGACAACCGAACCATACCTGACCTTATAACATTATCCTAACCCTCCCTCTCTCCCCTTACATTTACATGCAAACACATACACACTCACACAACAACCCCCCTTAAGCAATTTTAATTCACCTTAAATTAACATACAACCGCCACCCCCATCAATCCCCAAACACAAACTCCCCCCCTCCCTCAACCAATCTCCAAACACAACATCCCCCCCCCGCCAGACAAAGCCACCTTACCAAAATCGACCTAACTCAAGACTGAAACCTAACAACCTATATCTCACTCTCATCTCCGTTCACAATTTGACATAGCTCAAATCTGCCTCCTGCCATTACTAAACAACTCTCCTACGATACACTCATCCTTCCTCACTACGAATACTTTGACATTTCAAACTCAAAGATTCTAAACTCTTCCTCCAACTCTCTCCATTTCTCTCTGACATAGCTAAAAGACCCACAACTCTCAGAACCTAATCAAACATACCCAACGTCTGTGACATCCAATTCTTAATAAAATTGACCTAACTCTAGACTGAAACCACTCAACCTATATCTCATTCTCGTCTCCGTTCATAATTTGACAAAAAAGCTCAAATCTGTCTGCCGCTATTACTAAAAACTCTCCTACGATACGCTCATCCTTCCTTACTATGAATACTTTGACATTTCAAGCTCAAAGATTAAAAACCCTTCCTCCAACTCGCTCCGTTCCTCTTTGACATAGCTCAAAGACTTTACCTTCATCTCTCTCCAAACAACCCTACGACTAGCAAAATTTCTATATTTTCACCTTCTCTGTTTGATTTGATCGTGTGCTGCCTGTGAGTCCGTCCACCTGCGTTTCTCGGCTTGCGCCGCCGCCGTGGCGGGGCGGTTCTTCCTACGCTTTACCAACACTGCCTAAGCTAAGACGACAATCAGAACACCTGCGTTGGCCCTTTGCTTGCCCGGACCTGCTCCCGCCCTCCCTCTGCCTCGTCCTGATTGTGATTGTTGCACCCTCAGGGCATTTTGCCTACCCCCTCACGCAAGCGGTGTTTAGCCACTGCACCTGTTCTCTCCTTCTAAAATTCACTTCCATCCTATCTTTATTCTTCCTCTGAACCTCCTTCCCCCCTGTCACTAGCATTTTCTAGTCTAGTCTAGGCGAAGCCACACCAGGACCACCTGTAGTAGCAACCACAACAACATGACTGGACGAGGCAAAGGAGGCAAGGGACTTGGAAAGGGTGGCGCCAAGCGTCATCGTAAGGTGCTTCGTGACAACATCCAGGGTATCACCAAGCCCGCCATTCGTCGTCTAGCTCGGCGTGGAGGTGTTAAACGTATATCCGGCCTCATCTACGAGGAGACCCGCGGCGTCCTCAAGGTGTTTCTGGAGAACGTCATCCGTGACGCCGTCACCTACACCGAGCACGCAAAAAGGAAGACCGTATGCCCTGAAACGGCAAGGCCGCACCCTTTATGGTTTTGGTGGTTAATCAACCTGATGGACGGGCGCACACCACCACCACCACGACAAACAAATATACGGACCTACTTTTAGGTCCACATTTAAATCGCTAAAGAGTTGGTTAGACACTGAGTAAATCGTTGAAAATATATCCAATAACATGATCCTCTCTAATTCTGGACTTGTGGTATGAGTATAGGTTGTGCGTGAACGTGTTGGAACCACTTCCTAGTAATTGTCAGTCAGTCAGTCAGTCAGTCAACATTCACCTAACCTCCAGGTACCTCACCTAACTTCCTGTAGCGTCACCGAACCTCACGAAATGTAACCCAATGTAGTTTATAATCTATCCTAACATGACATAACATAACCACGCACTATATTACTTCGGTAAGAGTAATGAGTTTTAATACGCAAAGTTGCAGTTATCATTCATTCATACATACATACATACATACATACATACATACATACATACATACATAACATGCTAGTGGCAGGGGGGATTGAAGTGAATTTTAGGAGGATAGAATAGGTGCAGTGGCTAAACAGCGCTTGCGTGAGGGACTTTAAGCAGCAACTCGCCTGGATGCGGCAGGATAGAGTCAGGTCAAGTGTCCGGTGCATGTTGGGTTCCGCCATGGTTTCTCAGTGTTTGGTCGGCTTGCTTGTGTGTGTTGTTTTCTTGTTTGGAGGAAATGTCTTGGTATTCTTCTTCTTAGCTTGAAGTTGATTTTCTTCTAACTCTTCTCCTCTTGTTGTTCGTCTTCCTCGTGTCTGCTATCATTCTGTAAAGACTCTCTATATGTATGTAGGTATGAGTGAGTAACAGTTGCCGGTTACAGTGATACTTCATATTCGCTGGTGTTGTACTGTATGGCTTCGGTATTTCTTAATATACAAACGGCACCGTTAGGGGGTTGAGGTATTTAAAAACCAGCCTGCATTACTTATATATAGAAATAAATAATGTGGCTTGGACAATAATGACGACTACTCTCTCCTACCTTCCCCAAACAAGGGCTTTTCGAAAGTATACATTGGACACAAATGACTTAGTACATCATAAATTGGTGGTTTAACAAAAGCCCTCATTAGAGAAAGGTGAAGGAGCACACAGTGAACATACAGATTAATGTTTGCATGCGTAGATCATGTAAGGTGAGATGTTGAACACCAGACACGTAGTGTAGTAACTCCCTCACAGATGGCGTTATGAGGGGCCTGATGATGTAGCAGTTACCTCACAGATGGTGTTATGAGGAAATTCACATGATGATGCTGTAGCAAAACATTCACTACGTGTTGTCGTAGCATCTTGGGGACACCACGTGGTCGACATGACTCACTCATTCAAGTGGGTGAGGTGTGGTCCCAGGCCTCTCTATCGTGGAGTCCCAGGGGAAGTATAACTGGGTACCTGGGACCTCACTGTGTGAAGGTGGTTAGCTAGCTTGGGTAAGACTCAACTGCCGAGTTGTTTTTCACTGAGTTAAGCACTGTTCACCACTATTCATCACTGGTTCCATTCCGTGGCCAAATGAAATAGTACCTTATGGCAAGAACTTGTTGATAGTCCGCTGGGGAGGAGGGTTCAGGGGAGTGAGTTGGTATGGGCCAACATATAAATAATAATAATAATAATAATAATTAACGGTTTATTGAAAGAGCTTGGCAGCCAGAAGACTGAAAATATACAGTTACATATTTGGGGAATGGGTTACGAATTACAAATAATATACAAGTAACATGAGTGACACAAATAAGACATATAATAACTAGCTGGGGAAAAGCTCAAACTACAGTTCATTTCAACATAGTGACAGTGCAAGGAGTAGTGTTTACTGGGAGTGAGTACACTGATTTATTACAAGTTATCGATAATTTTTACAATGGTTGGGACTGGGCTGTTCTTATAGCGTTCAGTTCGTGCACGTATGGGCTGGGCTGGATGCGGTTGTGGTGTCGAAGAGCAATTCTCGGACTAGGGATCTCAGGTGGTAGTAGGAGCCGGTGTCGGGGATGGTGTAGAAGCTTCTTACCAAATTTGCAGATGAGGTCGTGGTGATGGTCAGTGAGAGTCTAAAGGGTCAGTGTGTTGAGCGCTTCTTGATATGTGGAGTAGGAAGGGTAGAGAATAATCTTGCATGGCCTCTTTTGCACTTTTTCGAGGTGTTTACGTTGTGTGGGATTTAGGGAGGAAGACCAGGTGGAGGAGGCATAGGTGAGCTTGGGAAGTATGAATGTTGTGTAAACACTGAGGAGCTCGTGTGCAGGACCACCGAGGGACTTGAGTCGGCGTAGGAGGTGGAGACGGAAACTGGAGGATTTGATAACTTCACTGACGTTTGGTTTCTAATTTAGTTTGTTGTCTATATGTATGTGTGTGTGTGTGTGTGTGTGTGTGTGTGTGTGTGTGTGTGTGTGTGTGTGTGTGTATGTGTGTGTGTGTATACTACTGTACTTTTTAGATCCTCCTACGCAACCTAACCTATTATAGTTAAGTATAGTAGGCTATACACTATTTTGTTAGTATGTGTTATAAAATGAAATTGCATGTTATTATTATTAATATTATTATTATTAATATTATTATTATTATTATTATTAGTAGTAGTAGTAGTAGTAGTAGTATTATTATTATTATTATTATTGTTATTATTATTACATGCTAATATAATACTAAGTTGCCCGCCAGATTTCCTCAGAGATGGGAGGAGCACATTGGCGGCGGTGTTGTTTATACTCCGCCCGATTACTGATTCCTATTCACCGAGCCAGAGCTGGCGGGCAGCGTGTTATGTGCCACGTTTTGTTTCCCATTGGGCGTACCGCTCAGCTGGGGAGTAGGAGATTTCATAAAAAGAAAGTTTGAGTGGAGAGCACACCTTTTCCTTCACATACAGTTATCTTAGACCATCTACTAGTATAATAGTTTGCACAAAAATACTCTACACTCTTTCTAGGTTGTTGCTATTTTTTTTTTTTTTTTTTTGACTTCTCATCAGATTGTGCATTCAACTAATATACACTATTAGTGTGTTTATTATTATGTTTTATAGTATTATTTCGTATAATATTGGGTAACACAATTAGAGTCACTAGTATAGTATATTATTGGGGTTTATAGCAGTTTGTGGTCTAATAGTATCATGCTTTATGAGTGGTGTTCTATGTAGTGATGATTAGGCAATAAAATATGCTTTGGGGGTTTATAGCAGATTTTGTGGTCTACTAGTATCATGCTTTATGGGTGGTGTTCTATGTAGTGATGATTAGGCCATAAAATATGCTTTTGGTTTATTGCTAACAAAATATACTTTGCTCTACCGCTGTAGTGCAAAACATGGTGAAACTTACATACACCGTTAATAAAGTATTGATGGAAGAAGAAGAAGAAGAAGAAGAAGAAGAAGAAGAAGAAGAAGAAGAAGAAGAAGAAGAAGAAGAAGAAGAAGAAGAAGAAGAAGAAGAAGAAGAAGAAGAAGAAGAAGAAGAAGAAGAAGAAGAAGAAGAAGAAGAAGAAGAAGAAGAAGAAGAAGAAGAAGAAGAAGAAGAAGAAGAAGAAGAAGAAGAAGAAGAAGAAGAAGAAGAAGAAGAAGAAGAAGAAGAAGAAGAAGAAGAAGAAGAAGAATTGTGGAGGGAATGAACAGTGAGACAATGTAAAGCCTCCGGGATGGCGGCAGCGTTTCTGTTATTAATATATAATAAGACAATAGGAAAATATGTTGTTGTCTCTACCTGTATTATTACCTTTGCGATAGCATGGTTCAATTTTGGGAGGACATAGGAAGGAGCAGGAGGTTAGGAAGGGAGAGAGAGATAGTGTCTGTGATCCTCGGGTCACCACTCCTCGGATTGTGTCAGTTCAAGTTTAGAAGCTCCAACAACTTTCCCTGAATACGAATTGGCAACCTTTCGATTTACAACAGGTACCTACTTACTGCTACAGTAGGTAGGTGAACAGGGACCAAGGGGGCTAGGAAGAGTGTCCAAACAACTTGCTCCTGCCTGCCTGTGTGATGTAGTCGTGGCCAGAATTAGGTTAGGATACAGACACATCTGGCTAGTTAGTAACGCTGTACCCATACCGGAACACTCAGCATGTAAACTTGGTGATACACCTTTAAAGCACTACTATATTATTGAATGGGACACTGTCAAAGACTTCAGGCCACCTCACTTATTGTATCTTGAACTATGTCATTACTTCATTGAGGACATTACATTCTTGCTCTTTATCCCAAATTGGCTAGCCCACACTGGTAAATGTGTACTGTACTGTCAATGAATCTGATGTATTTCTTTGTGTATGAACCTGACTGAAAATAAGGTCGCCTCCCTGGCTGCTGCTGCTGCTAAAGCTGCTGCTTCTGCTTCTTGCGCCCTTCTAAGTCCCGTTTAAGTCCCCCACCCCAGGCCCCCACAACCGCCCTTCACATCTACACCATTCTAAAACAATTTCACTCAATTTCCACAATACTATGCTAATTACACGTAAAATAGAGTGTTATCCTGCAAAACGTTGATGTCGTATATTTCTCTCTTTAAGTGATATCCTGTGGCTCCGAAAGGAGCCTGTTTGGTTAGGTTGTCTTGTGTGAACGAACCTTGGGTTCTTATTTCTTCTCTGTCTTCTTGGGGAGGAGCACAGCTTGGATGTTAGGAAGGACACCCCCTTGGGCAATGGTGACTCCAGACAGGAGCTTGTTCAGCTCCTCGTCATTGCGAATGGCAAGCTGAAGATGACGTGGGATAATGCGGGTCTTCTTGTTGTCGCGGGCGGCGTTACCGGCCAGCTCGAGCACTTCTGCTGCCAGGTACTCCATGACGGCTGCAAGGTACACAGGGGCACCTGCACCAACGCGCTCAGCATAGTTGCCCTTACGCAAGAGACGGTGGATTCTACCCACGGGGAACTGGAGTCCGGCCCTGCTAGAACGGGACTTTGACTTGCCCTTCACTTTGCCTCCCTTGCCGCGTCCTGACATGTTGCTGCTGCTGCTTTTCGTGATAGGAGTTAAATTTCCGCCCGCCACCTTGGTCTTTTATACCAAGCTCAGGATCAGGCCAGGTGGCCGTCTCGCGGACCCAACCAATGTAAGAGAGCCGTAGCTGCAGCCAGTCTGATCCTGAGCGGCCCGCTCGGTATATAAGGAAAAGTTAGTCGGGCCAGTTTTCAATTCTCTCGCTCCGCGCCACGAGTAACTGTGCCGCCATGCCTCCCAAAACTTCCGGAAAGGCTGCCAAGAAGGCTGGAAAGGCCCAGAAGGCCATTGCCAAGGGTGACAAGAAGAAGAAGCGCAGGAGGAAGGAAAGCTACAGCATCTACATCTACAAGGTACTGAAGCAAGTGCACCCCGACACAGGAGTCTCCTCCAAAGCTATGTCCATCATGAACTCTTTCGTGAACGACATCTTCGAGCGCATCGCTGCCGAGGCTTCCCGCCTGGCGCACTACAACAAACGCTCCACCATTACAAGTCGGGAAATCCAGACAGCTGTCCGACTCTTGCTGCCCGGTGAACTGGCCAAGCATGCCGTGTCTGAGGGCACCAAGGCTGTCACCAAGTACACCTCTTCCAAGTAAGAGGTTACTTGTGCACAACAAACACGCCATCCCACTACTACAACTTAATCGGCTCCATCGGAGCCACAGTTACATGTTAAAGAGACAGTTACCGACAGTGATATATTGAGAGAGAAATAAATAAAAAAAAAAATTATAATAATCTGCATTCTCTATTGGCGTAGAAACCGGACTAAATCGAAACATAATAAATAAATAAATAAATTCTGCGTGGAGTACTTTTACACCCACTGCAAAGTGACATACATGGAGTGTGTTTGGGCTTCATTTCTTGTTTGCAGCATGCCTATTTCATGTAAAAATTTTTTTTTTTTATTTTATTGTATGTTCTTTTATTTTATTTATTTCTTTACTTACTTATTCTTTATATATTTATTTGTTACTAGCTCTTGTTTGTTGCACCCACCCACCTCCCGAATTGATGACCTACTATACAATCGTACCTCCACGAATGTTACCAACTTACCGTTAGGCGATTTGGGTAACCGAAATTAACGCTCTCCGACCACCAACCATTTCGATTGTCATGAAAATTATCTTCAGAACAGTTCTTTGGCCCTGAGAAGGGCCGAGTTATAGATGTCTGGTAGGTTTTGTTGTGCTTTTTGTTTTTCCCCAAGGAAGAGGACTTAAGCACGCTCTCCGCGGATGCGCCGGGCCAGCTGGATGTCCTTGGGCATGATGGTAACGCGCTTGGCGTGAATGGCACACAGGTTGGTGTCCTCGAAAAGACCCACCAGGTAAGCCTCAGAGGCTTCCTGCAGAGCCATGACGGCAGACGACTGGAAGCGCAGGTCAGTCTTGAAATCCTGGGCGATCTCACGCACCAGGCGCTGGAAGGGCAGCTTCCTGATGAGTAGCTCTGTGCTCTTCTGGTAACGACGGATCTCACGAAGGGCGACGGTTCCGGGCCTGTAACGATGGGGCTTCTTGACACCACCGGTGGCTGGGGCGGACTTGCGAGCTGCCTTGGTGGCAAGCTGCTTCCGTGGAGCCTTGCCTCCAGTGGACTTGCGGGCAGTCTGTTTAGTACGGGCCATCTCGACGACGAAATAGTCAATACGGGCGGCCCGGCAGGCGGGCGGGCTTATATACAGACATTCTCCACCTCAGTGGCCACCTCATTGGCCACGAGTGCCGCATGCGTCATCCGCAAGCTACGCCCCACCTCCAAGAGGGAGGGACGGCCTTGGATGAACGATACTACCGCTGCGTCCACAGCACGCCACCTACTCCCACCAAACCGTGGGCGAAGCCACACCAGGACCACCTGTAGTAGCAACCACAACAACATGACTGGACGAGGCAAAGGAGGCAAGGGACTTGGAAAGGGTGGCGCCAAGCGTCATCGTAAGGTGCTTCGTGACAACATCCAGGGTATCACCAAGCCCGCCATTCGTCGTCTAGCTCGGCGTGGAGGTGTTAAACGTATATCCGGCCTCATCTACGAGGAGACCCGCGGCGTCCTCAAGGTGTTTCTGGAGAACGTCATCCGTGACGCCGTCACCTACACCGAGCACGCAAAAAGGAAGACCGTCACCGCCATGGATGTGGTGTATGCCCTGAAACGGCAGGGCCGCACCCTTTATGGTTTTGGTGGTTAATCAACCTGATGGACGGGCGCACACCACCACCACCACCACGACAAACAAATATACGGACCTAATTTTAGGTCCACATTTAAATCGCTAAAGAGTTGGTTAGACACTGAGTAAATCGTTGAAAATATATCCAATAACATGATCCTCTCTAATTCTGGACTTGTGGTATGAGTATAGGTTGTGTGTGAACGTGTTGGAACCACTTCCTAATAATTGTCAGTCAGTCAGTCAACATCCACCTAACCTCCAGGTACCTCACCTAACTTCCTGTAGCGTCACCGAACCTCACGAAATGTAACCCAATGTAGTTTATAATCTATCCTAACATGACATAACATAACCACGCACTATATTACTTCGGTAAGAGTAATGAGTTTTAATACGCAAAGTTGCAGTTATCATTCATTCATACATACATACATACATACATACATAACATGCTAGTGGCAGGGGGGATTGAAGTGAATTTTAGGAGGATAGAATAGGTGCAGTGGCTAAACAGCGCTTGCGTGAGGGACTTTAAGCAGCAACTCGCCTGGATGCGGCAGGATAGAGTCAGGTCAAGCGTCCGGTGCATGTTGGGTTCCGCCATGGTTTCTCAGTGTTTGGTCGGCTTGATTGTGTGTGTGTTGTTTTCTTGTTTGGAGGAAATGTCTTGGTATTCTTCTTCTTAGCTTGAAGTTGATTTTCTTCTAACTCTTCTCCTCTTGTTGTTCGTCTTCCTCGTGTCTGCTATCATTCTGTAAAGACTCTATATATGTATGTAGGTATGAGTGAGTAACAGTTGCCGGTTACAGTGATACTTCATATTCGCTGGTGTTGTACTGTATGGCTTCGGTATTTCTTAATATACAAACGGCACCGTTAGGGGATTGAGGTATTTAAAAACCAGCCTACATTACTTATATATAGAAATAAATAATGTGGCTTGGACAATAATGACGACTACTCTCTCCTACCTTCCCCAAACAAGGGCTTTTCGAAAGTATACATTGGACACAAATGACTTAGTACATCATACATTGGTGGTTTAACAAAAGCCCTCATTAGAGAAAGGTGAAGGAGCACACAGTGAACATACAGATTAATGTTTGCACGCGTAGATCATGTAAGGTGAGATGTTGAACACCAGACACGTAGTGTAGTAACTCCCTCACAGATGGCGTTATGAGGGGCCTGATGATGTAGCAGTTACCTCACAGATGGTGTTATGAGGAAATTCACATGATGATGCTGTAGCAAAACATTCACTACGTGTTGTCGTAGCATCTTGGGGACACCACGTGGTCGACATGACTCACTCATTCAAGTGGGTGAGGTGTGGTCCCAGGCCTCTCTATCGTGGAGTCTCAGGGGAAGTATAACTGGGTACCTGGGACCTCACTGTGTGAAGGTGGTTAGCTAGCTTGGGTAAGACTCAACTGCCGAGTTGTTTTTCACTGAGTTAAGCACTGTTCACCACTATTCATCACTGGTTCCATTCCTTGGCCAAATGAGATAGTACCTTATGGCAAGAACTTGTTGATAGTCCGCTGGGGAGGAGGGTTCAGGGGAGTGAGTTGGTATGGGCCAACATATAAATAATAATAATAATAATAATAATTAACGGTTTATTGAAAGAGCTTGGCAGCCAGAAGACTGAAAATATACAGTTACATATTTGGGGAATGGGTTACGAATTACAAATAATATACAAGTAACATGAGTGACACAAATAAGACATATAATAACTAGCTGGGGAAAAGCTCAAACTACAGTTCATTTCAACATAGTGACAGTGCAAGGAGTAGTGTTTACTGGGAGTGAGTACACTGATTTATTACAAGTTATCGATAATTTTTACAATGGTTGGGACTGGGCTGTTCTTATAGCGATCAGTTCGTGCACGTATGGGCTGGGCTGGATGCGGTTGTGGTGTCGAAGAGCAATTCTCGGACTAGGGATCTCAGGTGGTAGTAGGAGCCGGTGTCGGGGATGGTGTAGAAGCTTCTTACCAAATTTGCAGATGAGGTCGTGGTGATGGTCAGTGAGAGTCTAAAGGGTCAGTGTGTTGAGCGCTTCTTGATATGTGGAGTAGGAAGGGTAGAGAATAATCTTGCATGGCCTCTTTTGCACTTTTTCGAGGTGTTTACGTTGTGTGGCATTTAGGGAGGAAGACCAGGTGGAGGAGGCATAGGTGAGCTTGGGAAGTATGAATGTTGTGTAAACACTGAGGAGCTCGTGTGCAGGACCACCGAGGGACTTGAGTCGGCGTAGGAGGTGGAGACGGAAACTGGAGGATTTGATAACTTCACTGACGTGTGGTTTCTAATTTAGTTTGTTGTCTATATGTATGTGTGTGTGTGTGTGTGTGTGTGTGTGTGTGTGTGTGTGTGTGTGTGTATACTACTGTACTTTTTAGATCCTCCTACGCAACCTAACCTATTATAGTTAAGTATAGTAGGCTATACACTATTTTGTTAGTATGTGTTATAAAATGAAATTGCATGTTATTATTATTAATATTATTATTATTAATATTATTATTATTATTATTATTATTATTAGTAGTAGTAGTAGTATTATTATTATTATTATTGTTATTATTATTACATGTTAATATAATACTAAGTTGCCCGCCAGATTTCCTCAGAGATGGGAGGAGCACATTGGCGGCGGTGTTGTTTATACTCCGCCCGATTACTGATTCCTATTCACCGAGCCAGAGCTGGCGGGCGGCGTGTTATGTGCCACGTTTTGTTTCCCATTGGGCGTACCGCTCAGCTGGGGAGTAGGAGATTTCATAAAAAGAAAGTTTGAGTGGAGAGCACACCTTTTCCTTCACATACAGTTATCTTAGACCATCTACTAGTATAATAGTTTGCACAAAAATACTCTACACTCTTTCTAGGTTATTGCTATGTTTTTTTTTTTTTTTTTTGACTTCTCATCAGATTGTGCATTCAACTAATATACACTATTAGTGTGTTTATTATTATGTTTTATAGTATTATTTCGTATAATATTGGGTAACACAATTAGAGTCACTAGTATAGTATATTATTGGGGTTTATAGCAGTTTGTGGTCTAATAGTATCATGCTTTATGAGTGGTGTTCTATGTAGTGATGATTAGGCAATAAAATATGCTTTGGGGGTTTATAGCAGTTTTTGTGGTCTACTAGTATCGTGCTTTATGGGTGGTGTTCTATGTAGTGATGATTAGGCCATAAAATATGCTTTTGGTTTATTGCTAACAAAATATACTTTGCTCTACCGCTGTAGTGCAAAACATGGTGAAACTTACATACACCGTCAATAAAGTATTGATGGAAGAAGAAGAAGAAGAAGAAGAAGAAGAAGAAGAAGAAGAAGAAGAAGAAGAAGAAGAAGAAGAAGAAGAAGAAGAAGAAGAAGAAGAAGAAGAAGAAGAAGAAGAAGAAGAAGAAGAAGAAGAAGAAGAAGAAGAAGAAGAAGAAGAAGAAGAAGAAGAAGAAGAAGAAGAAGAAGAAGAAGAAGAAGAAGAAGAAGAAGAAGAAGAAGAAGAAGAAGAAGAAGAAGAAGAAAAAGAAGAAGAAGAAGAAGAAGAAGAAGAAGAAGAAGAAGAAGAAGAAGAAGAAGAAGAAGAAGAAGAAGAAGAAGTAAGAGGAAGAATTGTGGAGGGAATGAACAGTGAGACAATGTAAAGCCTCCGGGATGGCGGCAGCGTTTCTGTTATTAATATATAATAAGACAATAGGAAAATATGTTGTTGTCTCTACCTGTATTATTACCTTTGCGATAGCATGGTTCAATTTTGGGAGGACATAGGAAGGAGCAGGAGGTTAGGGAGGGATTTGTAGTGGGAGAGATAGTGTCTGTGATCCTCGGGTCACCACTCCTCGGATTGTGTCAGTTCAAGTTTAGAAGCTCCAACAACTTTCCCTGAATACGAATTGGCAACCTTTCGATTTACAACAGGTACCTACTTACTGCTACAGTAGGTAGGTGAACAGGGACCAAGGGGGCTAGGAAGAGTGTCCAAACAACTTGCTCCTGCCTGCCTGCCTGTGTGATGTAGTCGTGGCCAGAATTAGGTTAGGATACAGACACATCTGGCTAGTTAGTAACGCTGTACCCATACCGGAACACTCAGCATGTAAACTTTGTGATACACCTTTAAAGCACTATATTATTGAATGTGACACTATCAAAGACATCTTGAACTATGTCATTACTTCATTGAGGACATTACATTCTTGCTGTTTATCCCAAATTGGCTAGCCCACACACTGATTAGTCAACAGTTAGAATATGACTCCAATGTATGCTGCTGGTAAATGTGTACTGTCAATGAACCAGACTGAAAATAAGGTCGCCTCCCTTGCTGCTGCTGCTGCTTCTGCGCCCTTCTAAGTCCCGTTTAAGTCCCCCACCCCAGGCCCCCACAACCGCCCTTCACATCTACACCATTCAAAATCAATTTCACTCTATTTCCACAATACTATGCTAATTTGACGTAAAATAGAGTGTTATCCTGCAAAACGTTGATGTCGTATATTTCTCTCTTTAAGTGATATCCTGTGGCTCCGAAAGGAGCCTGTTTGGTTAGGTTGTCTTGTGTGAACGAACCTTGGGTTCTTATTTCTTCTCTGTCTTCTTGGGGAGGAGCACAGCTTGGATGTTGGGAAGGACACCCCCTTGGGCAATGGTGACTCCAGACAGGAGCTTGTTCAGCTCCTCGTCATTGCGAATGGCAAGCTGAAGATGACGTGGGATAATGCGGGTCTTCTTGTTGTCGCGGGCGGCGTTACCGGCCAGCTCGAGCACTTCTGCTGCCAGGTACTCCATGACGGCTGCAAGGTACACAGGGGCACCTGCACCAACGCGCTCAGCATAGTTGCCCTTACGCAAGAGACGGTGGATTCTACCCCCGGGGAACTGGAGTCCGGCCCTGCTAGAACGGGACTTTGACTTGCCCTTCACTTTGCCTCCCTTGCCGCGTCCTGACATGTTGCTGCTGCTGCTTTTCGTGATAGGAGTTAAATTTCCGCCCGCCACCTTGGTCTTTTATACCAAGCTCAGGATCAGGCCAGGTGGCCGTCTCGCGGACCCAACCAATGTAAGAGAGCCGTAGCTGCAGCCAGTCTGATCCTGAGCGGCCCGCTCGGTATATAAGGAAAAGTTAGTCGGGCCAGTTTTCAATTGTCTCGCTCCGCGCCACGAGTAACTGTGCCGCCATGCCTCCCAAAACTTCCGGAAAGGCTGCCAAGAAGGCTGGAAAGGCCCAGAAGGCCATTGCCAAGGGTGACAAGAAGAAGAAGCGCAGGAGGAAGGAAAGCTACAGCATCTACATCTACAAGGTACTGAAGCAAGTGCACCCCGACACAGGAGTCTCCTCCAAAGCTATGTCCATCATGAACTCTTTCGTGAACGACATCTTCGAGCGCATCGCTGCCGAGGCTTCCCGCCTGGCGCACTGCAACAAACGCTCCACCATTACAAGTCGGGAAATCCAGACAGCTGTCCGACTCTTGCTGCCCGGTGAACTGGCCAAGCATGCCGTGTCTGAGGGCACCAAGGCTGTCACCAAGTACACCTCTTCCAAGTAAGAGGTTAATTGTGCACAACAAACACGCCATCCCACTACTACAACTTAATCGGCTCCATCGGAGCCACAGTTACATGTTAAAGAGACAGTTACCGACAGTGATATATTGAGAGGGAAATAAATAAAAAAAAAATTATAATAATCTGCATTCTCTATTGGCGTAGAAACCGGACTAAATCGAAACATAATAAATAAATAAATAAATTCTGCGTGGAGTAGTTGTACACCCACTGAAAAGTGACATACATGGAGTGTGTTTGGGCTTCATTTCTTGTTTGCAGCACGCCTATTTCATGTAAACAATTTTTTTTTTTTTTTTTTTATTGTATGTTCTTTTATTTTATTTATTTATTTACTTACTTCTTCTTTATATATTTATTTGTTACTAGCTCTTGTTTGTTGCACCCACCCACCTCCCGAATTGATGACCTACTATACAATCGTACCTCCACGAATGTTACCAACTTACCGTTAGGCGATTTGGGTAACCGAAATTAACGCTCTCCGACCACCAACCATTTCGATTGTCATGAAAATTATCTTCAGAACAGTTCTTTGGCCCTGAGAAGGGCCGAGTTATAGATGTCTGGTAGGTTTTGTTGTGCTTTTTGTTTTTCCCAAGGAAGAGGACTTAAGCACGCTCTCCGCGGATGCGCCGGGCCAGCTGGATGTCCTTGGGCATGATGGTAACGCGCTTGGCGTGAATGGCACACAGGTTGGTGTCCTCGAAAAGACCCACCAGGTAAGCCTCAGAGGCTGCCTGCAGAGCCATGACGGCAGACGACTGGAAGCGCAGGTCAGTCTTGAAATCCTGGGCGATCTCACGCACCAGGCGCTGGAAGGGCAGCTTCCTGATGAGTAGCTCTGTGCTCTTCTGGTAACGACGGATCTCACGAAGGGCGACGGTTCCGGGCCTGTAACGATGGGGCTTCTTGACACCACCGGTGGCTGGGGCGGACTTGCGAGCTGCCTTGGTGGCAAGCTGCTTCCGTGGAGCCTTGCCTCCAGTGGACTTGCGGGCAGTCTGTTTAGTACGGGCCATCTCGACGACGAAATAGTCAATACAGGCGGCCCGGCAGGCGGGCGGGCTTATATACAGACATTCTCCACCTCAGTGGCCACCTCATTGGCCACGAGTGCCGCATGCGTCATCCGCAAGCTACGCCCCACCTCCAAGAGGGAGGGACGGCCTTGGATGAACGATACTACCGCTGCGTCCACAGCACGCCACCTACTCCCACCAAACCGTGGGCGACGCCACACCAGGACCACCTGTAGTAGCAACCACAACAACATGACTGGACGAGGCAAAGGAGGCAAGGGACTTGGAAAGGGTGGCGCCAAGCGTCATCGTAAGGTGCTTCGTGACAACATCCAGGGTATCACCAAGCCCGCCATTCGTCGTCTAGCTCGGCGTGGAGGTGTTAAGCGTATATCCGGCCTCATCTACGAG
>NW_024753244.1:0-7196 GCF_018991925.1 Homarus americanus
CCTTCCTCACCTCCCCCCTCCCCTACCCCTTCCTCACCCCCCCTACTCCCTTCTCACTTCCTACTCCCAACTGTGGTCAATTACATAACTCCGGTCAAAAATCACTCTTCAAGTCTAGAACCCCACCACCACCACCAGACAGACAGACAGACATACAGACAGACGATTACTACAACCCTCTACACTGTCTGGAGGTAAATAAAAGAAACGAAAGTGGAATAAGGCATAAAGCAAAATAACACATACATACGAAAATGAATAACTAGAACAGAAAACAAAAGGTAAAGAAAAGGTAAAAAATAAAATCTTAAATAATGTACAGAAGAGAAGAAGAAACGAAAGAAACGACTATACATAAATGAGAATAAAAGTGGGATAAATAGAATGCGATAAATGAGGGTAGAGAGAGAGAGAGAGTGTGGGAGTTGAATGGTGTATGTGTGTGTGTGTAAATATGAACAGCATAGAGAAGGTGGTGTTGGTGTTGTTTGATAACACCCATAGGGAAGAGGAAGGGGAGGAAGAATAACAATGAGAAGTAAAAAAAAAGTAAAAGGGGAGAAGTGGAGATGGAAGGAAGAAGAGGAAGAATAGGAGGAGAAGAAAGAGGAGGATGAGGAGGAGGAACTGGAAATAAGAGCAGCAAGAAGAAGAAGAAGAAGAAATACATAAAAAAAGTAACAAAAAAAGAAATATTTAAGCCATTTAGCCGACCACCATCACCTCCTCCCCTCCACCAACACCTCCCCCCAGCACCCCCTTCTCCCTACCACCACCTCCTGCTGCTCCCCCCACCACCACCTCCTGCTCCCCCCACCACCACCACCTCCTGCTGCTCCCCCAACCACCACCTCCTCTCACCAAACAAATTCAACTAATATATCATGATTATTTTCTCGTTATCTCCTCTTAATCACAGTCACATCTTCCGCCTTTCACGACAACATTAACACTTGAGGGAGGTGAAGTGAGGAAAATTTCACGCACTTTTTCCTCCCCTTCACAAAGTTTGGGGGTAGGGGAGGAGGAGGAGGAGGAGATAAAGAGGGGGTAGAAAGAGAGAGAGTGGAGATAGGGAGGGAGAGAGGAGGGGGAAAGGAGGGGAGAGAGAAGGGAGGGGAGAGACAGGGGGGAGGGGAGATATTTTTACTCCCCAATGGTTCCTCCCCTGTGGCTGTGTACATATTCCGCTGCTCTCTGCTGGCTAACACAAATAAAAGATGCGTAGAGGAAGAGGATGTTTGGGGTGTGTGGGGGTGTGTGGAGGTGTGTGGAGGTATGTGGGGGCGTGTGGAGGTGTGTGGAGGTGTGTGGGGGTGTGTGGAGGTGTGTGGGGGCGTGTGGAGGTGTGAAAAGTTGCAGGAAGAGGAAGGGTGGTTAGGATGAATGGGGAGGGAGGTGAAGGAGGAGGAGGAGGAGGAAAGAAGAATGGGGAAGGAGATAGAGAAGGAAGAGGAGGAAGTGGTTATGATGAATGGGTAATAGGTGGAAGAAGAGGAAGCGGAGTAGAGTTAAGAATGGGAGGAGGAGGAGGAGGAGGAGGAGGGGGAGGGAGGAGGGAGCCGGAATATCGAAAAAAGAAGGAAGGAAAAAAAAGGAGGAGGAGGAGGAGGAGGAAAAAACAAAGGGAAAAAAATTAGTAAAAAATTCCCACTAAACCGAAGAAAAATCCCCATAAATAATAACATCCCAATATTCCTTTGACCTCCATGAACGTCCACAGAATTTTGTCCGCCACAGTACACGTTTCTTGTATAACGAACCCAATAATAACACAACAAAGGCATAACTGAAGAGGTTTTAAACAGGATTAATTCGTGTGTTAAAATGAATGACCTCTCTCTCTCTCTCTCTCTCTCTCTCTCTCTCTCTCTCTCTCTCCACCACCTTTTTACCTCTCACCTCTTCTCCCTATCTCTCACGTTATCGTTCTATCTCTCACCTCATTTATCTTTCACCTGACCCCCATCTCACCTCACCTTCATATCTCTCACCACACTTATCTCTCACTTCACCTCCCTATCTCTCATCTCTCCACAAAATACAGAATAATTCCACCAACAAAAATCAAGACTTTTCAAACGTCACTTCTCACATTCAGAGAGACAATAAAATCCGAACCTTTAACCTGAAGCCACAACACTACCAGACACCATACCCATTAACACCATTAACACCATTACTATCAAAGTTCACTACCATTAACCCTCCCCCTTAATAGTCTGTGTGTTTGTAATGAAAAGTTTGAGAATATTAAATGAACCATGAGTAAGGTGTTGTAAGCCCCCCCCCCCCACACAATAACCATAAGTATCACCCACATTAAATTCTAACTTGGTGATTATTGTCCGAAACTGTATTAACGTGTGTGTGTGTGTGTGTGTGTGTGTGTGTGTGTGTGTGTGTGTGTGTGTGTGTGTGTGTGTGTGTGTGTGTGTGTGGTATTCTATATGACATACAGAAATACATATATAATGGTAGTGGTATACTGTATATGTAAATGTGTGTATATTAAGCCCACAGTTTTATTTATTTTACGGCCTTTTTTTGAGGGGGGGAGGGGGTAATGACTCACTGGGTGTTGATATTGTATGAGGGACACACACACACTCACACATACACACACGCACGAACTGGGTTACAGACAGACAGACAGACAGACAGAGAGACACAGACTGGTGAAATAAAAGAGTATGCTTGTTCAGTAAGTGTGTATATCAAGCGTTAAAATACGATAACTCATTCATTCAATATACAGTTTGTCTCACCACGACTGACAACATCATAAAAGAACCAAGTGTGATAATGAATCTATTTTACATTACATAACACACAACAGCAAGCAATCAAAAAATAAACTTATATAACAATCCATTACAGTCGAGTTTATCATCGTGGGCATATTAAAAAAGACAAAACATTAAGCACACATATATATTTTACAAGCACCGGTCTGTTTATCATGAGGCAGTATAATAAAACTACCACTGCATGAAGCAAGCAAGCAAGCAAGCAAGCAAGCGCACACACATACACACACACACACAATGAAGTAACCAGACCAAGTGTAATTATCCGCCAGCAGTGTAATAATAAATTCATTTAACATACATTTATTTTAACTGCATGACTTGACTTTAAATCAAGCACACACAGACAAATGAAGTTACAGGTACAAGTGTGTTTAGCGAGCCGGGGAAATAATAATTAATTCCTATTTACTTAATATACACATATTGTCGACTAAATCTGTGTATTACTTCCAGCAAACACGAGAGCCGGATATACAAATACGAGAGCCGGATGTATAAGGACAAACGCCAGAGCTACAAAAACACGGCGAAGAGATGTTATTTATCTGTTGTTGCTGTTGTTGCTGTTGTTGCTTTAAGTTCCTAATTGACAAGGCTAAAAAGTCAATCACAGACACGTGGTTTCATCTATTATATACTAACATCATTATCTGCTTTGGAACTCGTGAAAATAATATCATCAAGCCCCAACAGACAAACTATGCGACGTTTCCAATACAATCACTGTCAAGATACCAACACGCACAGAGAGTGGAGATACAAGCACAGGGCGTGAAGTAAGTTACCGTCACACACAGACCGTGACCTCACAAGCACCGTGGGCGTTTATCAAGCAGCAGCGGCAGGAGTATGATAAGGCAGACGAGGAAACAAGACATTTTTCACCTGCTCAGGGATGGTATTTTAGTGTCTGGGTGTTTCCTGACGAGGTACAAGTGTTCCTACAGGAGGTCACACCACCACAAGTGTTCCTACAGGAGGTCATACTACCACAAGTGTTCCTTCAGCAGTCACACTACCACAAGTGTTCCTACAGGAAGTCATATCACCACAAGTGTTCCTACACAAGTGTTCCTACAGGAGGTCACACCACCACAAGTGTTCCTACAGGAGGTCATACTACCACAAGTGTTCCTTCAGCAGTCACACTACCACAAGTGTTCCTACAGGAAGTCATATCACCACAAGTGATAGACTAGGTAAGGTTAGGGACCACACCTAACATCACAACCATATTAACATGAAGCAACTGCCCAATATTCTCAGGTGTTATGATATAACTGTACTATTTTTTGCACCTTTGGTAGTAATTGTTTTGTTGATATTGATAACCGTTTCTCCTCCTCCTCATTATATACAGTATATTCAATCGGTGACAATTTAGTCTATTATAGACGAATCATTTATTCATCAGTACAACAAATGGCGTGAGAGAGGGACCCCCCCCCCACAGAGTCTCGTACTCCCAGATGGGATGATACAAACCAACGTCAAATTAGCGAGGTTTAACCCCGGGATCCAACCAGAGCCGGGGATAATAACGACCCACGAAGAAAACGATGAAGACAGATGGCACAAAAACGACCTGGCGCCGCGCTGGGTTGGCTGGGTTGGTGGGTGGGATGGTGGGCCGGTGGGTTGGTGAGTAGGAACGTGTGTGTGGATGGGTGGATGGAAGAATAGGGAGGGGGAAGAAGAGTGGTTTGGATGGATAGGTAGATGGGTAGGGAGATGAAGGGTGGGTGGTGGGCTCAGGCAGAGAAGGAGAAAGGGGGAAAAGGAGATCAAGAGAAGCAGGGGAGGAGTGAGATAGGGGGAAGGAGAGAGACAGAGAGAATGAGAGAAGACAGAAGTGGAAGCAGGTAAAAGAACTGAACAAAAGCGGATAAACGAATAAAGAGAGAGAGAGAGATAGTGAGAGTGACGATGGGGAATAAAGGCAAGATTGAAAGAAAAGAAAGAGCGTTAGTAAGATAAGAGAAAAGAGCTTGAAAGTGAGAGAGGAGAGAAAGAGCTTGAGAGCAGAGAGTTCCAGTGAGAAGGGAGAGAGAGTTGAAGATGTAGGCAGAAAAATTGGATTATTATTAGTTGTTAAAAGGAGAAAAGAAGTGAGTAAAGAGAAGAGAGTGAGCGAAGAAAAAGAGAATAAGTGAGCAAATAGCGTTATTGAGAGAGAGAGAGAGAGAGAGAGAGAGAGAGAGCTAGTCAATGTTCGTGCGTATCATCCATGGGCTAATGTAAACAAAATCATCTGTTACGCACACACCTGTCCAGCTTTCCATGAATACGCCAATAACGTTAATGTCAAACGTCCGTCCCCCGCCAATTTTTTTTTTCAACAAACGCGCCGAAAAATTTCCCGGGAAACCATAAAACTGTTTGTCATTTACAGTAAACGCGCCAAAAACTTTCCGTAACCTCACGCTAAAACTTGGTTAAACGCACCTAAACATCCATCATTAACCACTACATCACTATATCCTGTATCTTGGGTAACATATATAACTAACACGATATAGGAGAGGTTAATGTCTTAGGTTAAGGCCGGCTCTGACCTCCAAAGTTAAAGGCAGCGAGCGACTCGGTGCCCTAGACTGATAAAATTAAATGAATGAGCAAAGTCTCGCCCCATTCCCACTCAGGTGCGGGTCCTTGAGAGAAAGAAATGACCTTACAAGTCCAAGAGTAAAACAAAAAATTAACACCTAGGGACTCTTGAGATAAATGCACTAGTCACCACCATTAGAGTACATTACATCACCACACTACCACAACATCACTTCACTCTATATCATCACCATAGCACCACCATTAGAGTACATTACATCACCACACTACCACAACATCACTTCACTCTATATCATCACCATATCGGGACTAGAGAGCATGTGGGGGTTTGGTTAAGTGATAGTCAGTTCAACCAAGCTGTCAATAAGCTTACCAGGGCTAATGGCACTGCAGCTGATGCAAAATCTGGTGTATTATATAGCAAGCAATTCATGGGGGTAATATTAAGCTGACGAGTAACACACACACACACACACACACACACACACACACACACACACACACACACACACACACACACACACACACACACACACACAGAGCAAAAAAACCCAGCTACTACAAGACGTTAACTAACAAAACCCAAATTAAATATAACACATCAAGAACAAACTTAACCTTTGACCTTATTAGTCGACATACTTTCCCCCAAAAAAATATACACTAATTTTTTCGTGCATGGTCATCATCAACCTGGACTCCAAAAACGTTTTATTAAAAGCCACTAACCCGTGTCCAGAGATATTTTGTTGACATGTACACTCATATACACCAAAGCGAAACCAATACCCCTCTTTTTTGCACTACTGTCAGCAAATTCATTTCATTAATCTGAGAAATATTAATACATAAACACACACACACACAGGTAATCCCCGTAATGACTTGAAAATGACATCAACAACACATACATTAATTTGACAGACAGGTACAGGTAAGGATTCAGGTAGTACCAAGGTAGAGATTTTTAATTGGCAATAATAGTTATGTAGATTCTGTCTGGCTGGAACGAGACAGACAGTACCTAGACTGGTGTGACAGGTGAGCGGAGGACAGGTGAGCGGAGGCAAAAGGTAGAGTAGAGGGTAATGCTTAAGTATATTACAGTAACACACACAGACACACACACACACACACACACACACACAGACACACACACACACACACACACACACACACACACACACACACACACACACACACACACACACACACACACACACACACCTCCTCATATATCACCCACCGCGTTTGAGCAGCATCAGTTAAGGAGTTCCTGAGGTGTAAATAAATACCTTAATTAAGTTGAGAAGTTTTGGTTTTGTTTTATTTGTTGTTCTTGAAATGGTTTGGGGGGAGGTGGAGAGTTAGGTGATGAGTAGTGGTGTGGTGAACTGTTTGTCTGTCTGTGTGTGTGTCTGTCTAATGTCTGTCTGTGTCTGTCTGTCATGTCAATCTTTATTCACATCTTTGATCCACTACCTCCCCTCTCATCCTCCATCTTCCTTTCCTCGCATCCTTCTCCCCCTCTCACCCTTCTCCCTCTTCAATATCCTTTTCTCTTTCTAATCCTTCACTCCCTCCGTCCACCTCTCCTCTTCCCTTCCACCACAACCACTCCTTCCTTCCTTCCTCCTCTTAATCCCTCACTGTCTCTTTTATCCCCTCCCTCTTTCCCTACCCTTCTGACTCTTCTGCTTTTCATATATTTTTTTCCCCACTTTTATTCCTCCTCTCCCCCTTCCCTTTGTTCCTACGCTTTCTTTCCGGTGTCTCTCTTTCCTCCTTCTAGTCTTCTCTCTCTCTCTCTCCTCT
>NW_024753245.1:0-16388 GCF_018991925.1 Homarus americanus
GTGGTTGTTGTTGTTGTTGTTGTTGTGGTGGTGGTTATGGGATAATGTTGTAATCTGTCCATTAACCAGTTGTTTGTGTTGTTGTTGTTGTTGTGGTGGTTGTTGTTGTGGTGGTTGTGGTTGTTGTGGTGGTGGTGGTTGTTGTTGTTGTTGTTGTTGTTGTTGTTGTTGTTGTTGTTGTTGTTGTGGTGGTGGTGGTGGTGGTGGTTATGGGATAATGTTGTAATCTGTCCATTAACCAGTTGTTTGTGTTGTTGTTGTTGCTGTTCAGGATAACGAGGACTACAAAAATCTTCAGACTGAGGTAATGTTTACAACTAGATGGAGACCTCAAAACTGATCTCATGAGAGTGATCAGACGACGATGATTAAACTATGCTGATCACTTTCCGCTGATCACACTGGGATGATAAAAGTCCTGATCTAAGCCTACATGTTGTTGAATGCTTGACAGACGTTCTAGAAATATTGATCAAAGACAAATATTACTCTATACATATTAATTGGATAAAGACAGGTATTGCTTTGTAAATATTTCATAAACGCTGAAATAATGTTCCCACGACAACTACAGCAAGATGATAAACAATAACAAAATAATTAATATCTAGCAGGACAACAAGAGGACAATGAACACAAGTAGGAGGAATATATGAATAAGACACCTGTGTACCAGCCTTCAATTTCCACACCTGTGACAGAGTGGCAGGTGTTAGAGTATACCTGTACTGGTGTATATTGTATTGTACTGTATTATAACGTAAGCATACACCACCTATTTGTATTTGATAATTACAGCAAGATTTTTTGTATTCGTGAACTGATATGAAGAATGCGATCATATCAACAGGTAATAAGCAGGTATTAGGACACTGTATCTTCCGCCATTTTGTTTCCTTCCTTAAAACCAGTAACGTAAGATTCGTTTAATCTATTTCTCTCCTGTGGTTTGTTGAATGACCTGATGGATGTATGAATTAATGACTTACAGGTGTACAAACAACCCGAGAAAAAAATCCTTATGAAACACCTGAACAAATCTCAACCCTGACAGAACGGGACCAAAAGCGACACGTGTAGCTTCAGGTGTTGTCACGAGGCTGGGCGTGGCTGTCGTCATCTGGTATTTTCACATTAAGAGAAACAACAGAGAGTCGTTAGGCATATAGACACAAACAGACACACACAGCCTGGCGTAATGTGAAGTTTATTCCATAGACCAAATTTCAAGATGGTAAATGGCATTAGCTGCAAATAGAAATAAATTATACACTAAAACTCCTATCTTAAGACGCCTGAACACCTGTGCCGCATATACGTGTTAAAAATAAATTAAAAGAGCATTGTTTGTTTGTGTCACACATGAACCACCGTAGATGTAGACCAGGATAACAACCTGAAGGGTTGGATGAACTACACAAGACCCCGTCAGGCATCCTTGTGTCTGATCACCCCTACAGGACAGTGGTGTCAGGCTCCGGCAGAAGGAGTTATCCCCGCCTCAACTTCTCATCCACCATCTTGGCTGCTCGATGTTGGTTAATGGTGTCAGACGATATCTAGACCAAGATGAAGCTGTCAGGGCGTTGTAGTGGCTGACAGATGGTGACCGTCAGAGTGGTGGCCTAAGGGACTGATGTGTCTCCAGGTGTGTAGGAGGCACCTGGAGGACGGGTCCTACACCCCCGATCACTCCTGGGTAAGGCCACTGCCTCATTCGGATCGCCAGACTACAGGTCATCCTCGTAGCGGCGCTGTTAGACCACCAGACAGTAAGGAGTCGTCCCCCTGATGATCGTACGAGGCCCCACGACCGGCCACAGGTGTTATGACTGCCAGGTTAACACTGTTCTCGTCAACTGGAGATGACTGAGTCTTCATAAATGAGAGTCGATGTACAGTATCGACTACCAATACCCTTGCAGGGGTGTGGAGACGTGAGCAACACAAGTATGCTGGCGTCAATATTGTTGAAATTGACCTCTGCCGACGGAGGTTCAGTCATGGTGTGGGCGGCAGTGTGTTGGGGCACAACTATTCAATTGAAGAAGTTTATTCAGCCTATTTAATACATATGCAAAGTGAACGACAACAGCATTGACACCTGGATAAGTACAGTACAGGGTGGGCGAGAAACAGGTGACATACAGGGTGGCTCTCTACAGCCTAGTGAACCACCCTGTACTGCACACCTCCACACGACGGTACGATACACGGACAGTCCACAGGTATGAGGACATTATTAACACCTATTAAATGGCCTCTTATGGGTGTATTAAGTCCCTGTGCAATGAGGTCAACAGTCCTTAAGCTGATACAACACGTCAGAGTCATCCTACACAAGTGAGGTGACACAACCACCACACAAGATATGCCCAGGTGCCAGGACTGGGAGGACACACCAAGATGACCACCAGAAGCATTTCCCCGGCGCCACCTAGAGTGTAGTAGGCTAGAGAAGGTCACATTAGTTATTAGATGTTTTTGTGATCACCTAAATGTAGGGGCACTTGCATGTTTGTCACAGCAATACTCTCGCTTCATTTTAGTTCATCACCTAGAAATACATCAATTCCCCCCCCCCTCCCTTATCAGTCGTACTGTGGCCAAGTGTGTAAATTCGTTATATATCTCAAATATTTATATCTTAATTATATTTTGTGTTGCTCTCATCACTGATTACTGGTCATGGGTGATGAGTGCCATGAGTGCCGCCGCCCTCCTCCGTGTTGTGGCACTGTGGGCGGCCGGCCATGTCGTGACCCGGGACGTCAACAAGATGGCGGCGCCTGACCTCCTGTATCCCTAAATGGTCCTAAATGTTGACTTGACCAACAAAAGGAAAAATTAAACTGTTTAGAGTAACGTCTTGGCCAGTGATCCACCAGTGTGGTCTTGGCCAGTGATCCACCAGTGTGGTCTTGGCCAGTGACCCACCAGTGTGGTCTTGGCCAGTGACCCACCAGTGTGGTCTTGGCCAGTGACCCACCAGTGTGGTCTTGGCCAGTGACCCACCAGTGTGGTCTTGGCCAGTGACCCACCAGTGTGGTCTTGGCCAGTGATCCACCAGTGTGGTCTTGGCCAGTGATCCACCAGTGTGGTCTTGGCCAGTGCCCCACCAGTGTGGTCTTGGCCAGTGACCCACCAGTGTGGTCTTGGCCAGTGATCCACCAGTGTGGTCTTGGCCAGTGACCCACCAGTGTGGCCTTGGCCAGTGATCCACCAGTGTGGTCTTGGCCAGTGACCCACCAGTGTGGTCTTGGCCAGTGACCCACCAGTGTGGTCTTGGCCAGTGACCCACCAGTGTGGTCTTGGCCAGTGACCCACCAGTGTGGTCTTGGCCAGTGATCCACCAGTGTGGTCTTGGCCAGTGACCCACCAGTGTGGTCTTGGCCAGTGACCCACCAGTGTGGTCTTGGCCAGTGACCCACCAGTGTGGTCTTGGCCAGTGACCCACCAGTGTGGTCTTGGCCAGTGACCCACCAGTGTGGTCTTGGCCAATTGAATTACAATTTCATCACCAGCTAGTTTATTGTGCACCCCATACTCATACTGTGAGCGGTAGCATAAACGGGATTACAGAGTAGAGGCCACAAAGGGTGTTTATCAGACCCCAGTGATTTTGATATTATGGCAATGAATGTTACAGAGTATTTCCAGTACATTGTTTAAGGCGGTACATAAAATTATGATGAGGTACTAGATGCCATTACATACACAGTGTGCTTGGATCTATCCCTATTAGATTCTATTTTTTCACAGTCTAAGACGTAGTGTTGGAGTGTGTTGCCATATGTCTGGCCACACACTTTACATTTAATTTTGTTCACATCTGCTTGAGGAACATACTGCCAAAGGTACAGTATACTTATATCCTAACCTTAGTCTAGCGGTTACAACATCTTGTAATCTAGTGATCTTGTTACTTGCTCCATAAACATGTTTTACTTGATACATCTCATCATGGTAAACAATGGATTGACTAGTGCCTGTTTGCACTTGTCTATTGGCTTCAAATTTATCAACAAGTTCTTTCCTGTTCATAGTTTTTTGTTTTTAGGGTTTTATTCGACACTCCTAGATTGTATTTAGCATTGTCATTGTTGGACGCGAGTTTAGCTAAGGCATCAACTCTATTATGTTGACTGATGCCTCTGTGAGGGGGGATCCACAGCAGCTTGATCCTGACCCCCCGTCAACAAGACACATATACTTGTGTCTGGCTTCAGAGACAAGCGGGTGACAATCTGAGTTTAGGGTATCAAGAGCAAGTAGTGAGGATAAGTTTCAGGGCTGTGAGTATGGCAAATAGTTCAGTTTGTAGATTGGATGACCAGTTACTAATTCAAGCTCCTTTCTCTATTACATTACCTTTAGGCTGAGCCACAATGGCAGCACTTCCAGCCCTCCCACAGACAGTGTTAAGAGAGCCGTCAGTGTAGATGGTCTGTGTGATGTTATTTTCAGTCCCTGCAGGTTATGTGTGTGGTCAAGAGCTCTGACTTTGGCAATGTGTTGGAGATATGGATTGTGTGTGGTCAGGCGTGTAGGCGGGTACAAGGGTGTTGTCATGTCGAAGGGAACTGTCCGCCAGGGTGGCAGGAAGTGCTGGTGTGTCTCAGCTTTGTACAGATGGTCTAGTCCAAACATCCTCATATGTGTAGCGGTAGTCTGGGTCACTAGATTCACCAGTTTCATGACTCATATATTCCAGCAGTTTCTTAGAAGCAATGTTATCAGGATCACCACGCAGAAGCCTCAGGGCTATCATGAGGTTGACTTCAATTATTTTATCTTTGATACTGGGTATTCTTAGGCCAGTGTGGTCTTGGCCAGTGATGACCAGTGTGGTCTTGGTCAGTGATCCACCAGTGTGGTTTGGCGAGTTATCCACCAGTGGTCTAGACAGACAGACAGAGAGAGATAGATAGATATTTGCAGTAAATTTTTCATACAAGTTCACTGACTTGTCATGTCTATAACAGTATAGGTATACAATCAATGTATACAGTGCAGATAATTATACCAACAATGATCACAAAGAAGGCAATTCGACTAAGAGTAGATAGCACCTCCATAACCTTATTACCATTAGATTAGAGTGATTACAACAGGTAAGTCAATAAGTGAGAGTTACCTGGATGTCTTGTTCATCACCGTCATTTGGTGTGACAACAGGTACAGACAGGTAGAATTGTGAAAAATTTCTAAACATTGAAATATTCTTCACAAGATTATAATAATTCTTGTATCCTAAAACTTTTTAATGAGATTACACTTATATGATGACGAGTAGGAGAGTGCTGGACAAAATCCCTCCGAGTCAACAATGTGTATTAGCTCGAGACAAGGCTAACAAAGTACTTGGGTTCATACAAAGGAGTGTTTGTAACAAGACTAGCGAGGTTATCCTAAAACTATATCTTGAGCTTGTCAGACCGCACATGGACTACGCAGTTCAGTTCTGGTCACCGTATCACAGAATGGATATAGAATCCCCAGAAAGAATTCAGAGGAGAATGACAAGACTAATCCCGGGCATTAGGAACCTCGAGTACAGAAGCAGGTTAAAGCATCTTAATTTGCACTCCATCGAGAGACGTAGAGTGAGGGGCGATAAGACCGAGGCGTATAAATGAAAGTCTGAGCTAAACAAAGATGATATAACAAAGGTACTCAAACTATCCAACCAGGAGCGAACTCGTAACAATGGTTTTAAATTAGACAAATTTAGATTTAGGCGCGAAATAGGTAAACATTGGTTTGGAAATAGAGTACTGGACGAGTTACCAAACATCATCATTAACTCGAATACGCTGGATAGCTTCAAAGATAGGTTAGATGGATATATGAGCAATAGGGGCTGGGTGTAAATGGGACTGCCTCGTATGGGCCTATTGCTGCAGTTTCCTCCATTCTTATGTTATGTTCCTAGGACAAAATCACTCCTAGGACAGAAGCTCTCCTAGATCAAAATCCCCTTGGACAAAATCTTTCCTAGGACAATATCCCCCCCAAGGACAAAAACACTCCTAGGACAAAGTACCCCAAGGACATACAACACACCTAACCTAACCTAAGCTGTATATACTGTTCCTCATGCGTTATCAAGTGTTTAAAGTAATGGGTTTATATGTTAGTCAGTGTTACATATATTACGTAAATACATAATCCTAGCCACTGTGTTTGTGTTCGGGTGTTGCAGTGATAATATGTTGTGTGTTGCAGGGTGATGATGAGACAGTATTGTGTTTGAGCTTAGTTTTTAAATTTGTGTTTCTTTTGTGTGTTAGTTGAGCTTTTACACTTGACCTGACATGACTTATACCTGACTTGACCTGGCCTATACTCGACATGACCTAACATATACATGGCCGGACCTATACCTGACCTGACATAACCTATACCTGACGTGCCATGACCTATACCTGACGTGACCTGATCTATACCTGACTTGACCTGATCTATACATGACGTGACCTGACCTATACCTGACATGAATTGTACAATATGTTTATGTCCACCAGTGTTGCATAAAGTTCCTAGTAACTGCTTGTTACGACACGGAGAGATTCATTGTACTAATGTAACAGTAGTTGGGAAATATATCTCACACTCACTTCTTGACAGTTCATTAGACTGTTAGTTAATGAACTGTCAACAACTGAATCATGATTAGACAGTTACTGAAGATCTCTTGTCACTGTCATATTGCTACAAGGAGTATCAGAGTCTCTTCACGGGCGGTGGAAGATGACAGGAGAAGGAGGGAGAGAGTGGAAGGAGTGGAAGGAGGGAGGGAGGGAGGGAGTGGAAGGAGGGAGAGAGAGAGGGAGGGAGAGAGAGAGAGAGGAAGTGAGGGAGGGGGGAAAGAAGGGAGGGAAGAAAGCAAACCTATAGACAAGACTGTGATGGAGAACACGTCAAGATCACCAACAATAATCATAAGAACATTAGGAGTCTGCAATAGGCCGGTTGGTCTGTGCATGGCAGCTCCTGTCGAGAGTTACTACCACTCTCTATCATCCATGAATCTATCTAGCCTCCTTTCAAAACTCTCCAGAGTTCCCGCACTTACTACAAAGAAGCTAAGCTTGTTCCACTCGTCTACCACCCTATTTGTGAACCAGTTTCTTCCTATCTCCCTCCTAAACCTAAACTTATCCAACTTGAATCCGTTGCTACGAGTCCTATCCTGCTCGGATATTATGAGAACTTTATCTATATCCCCTTTATTGATTCCTTTCACCCACTTAAATACTTCTATCATATCTCCCCGCACTCTTCGTCTTTCTAGGAGATGTAAGTTAAGTTTCTTTAACTTATCTTGATATGGAAGGTTTCTAAGTCCCGGAATCATTTTCGTCATTCTTCGCTGCACCGACTCCAGTGAATTGATATCCATTCTATAATAAGGGCACCAGAACTGAACAGCATAATCGAGGTGCGGCCTGACTAGCGCAAGATATAATTGCAATATGACCTCCCCACTCCTATTACTTACACTTTTCGATATAAAACCCAATACTCTGTTTGCCTTATTCCGAACATGAACGCACTGTAGTGCATTTGCATCCTGCCCTGAATTAATCTGCCGCCCTATTTTGGTGTCATCCGCAAACTTGCTTATGTCACTGCTGATCCCAGTATCTAGATCATGTAGTGTTGGTGATTCTGGCCAACACCTGGGGCCGGATACTCAAAAAAATTTATGGGACTGTATGTCGTTGCGTACCCGTAATTGGACTCACAGTCTCAGATTGGCATACTCAAAACACAGATGGTATACTCAAAACACAGATGGTATACTCAAAACACAGATGGTATACTCAAAACCAATATTTGACATCGAACTCCGTAAGTTAACGCAAGTAACTTACACCAGCTCCCGAGGTTGTGTAACACTCTCAACCCGGATGTAGTAGTGACTAATTCCCGATTGTATAGAAAATAATAATAATAATATATGTTGTAATAATGCTTGTTAGACTTGTTTTATCATAGAATAAAGAAGAAAATGTTTTGTACATCAACATACTGAAATATAATATTTCACTTTGTCTTTTTCGTAACTTTTTTGTTGTATAATAAGCGGCTTGAGTGTTTGTGTTTGTCTCAGTGTGGAAGAGACGCATCTTTTGTCTTCTTACACATTATAAAGTATTTCTTACCAAAACAGAAGGTTTGTATTGTTCACACTTAGGGTAAAAATATGTTTTATGACTGAGTAAACTTGCAGATAGAACTTATTAATGTTGTATAGCCGTAAATATCCCTCAGTAATGAAAGCCAAATATGAGGTCAAGTGAACATTCCTGCCAAGACTTCGCCTTGTTTTTCTAATATTCAACCAATAGTCTTAGCCTATTTTTTTATGTGTAAGGCTTATGATAACATGAAAGGCTATAAATTTCCATAGGCTAGCCAAAATTAAATGATATTAGGTGTAAAATATGGATTGCAATTACCTTGATTAATAGGTGCCTATATAACTGCTTTTTCAGTCTTAGGCAAATAAATGTTTAAACATGGGGCCTACTTAATTTAGTTAGAACATGAGGATTATTTAAATAAGAAATTATACTAATAGGGTATAGGTTAGATAGATAGGTTTGGTTATGTTATGTTATGGTATGTTAGGTTAGAGAATGTGTACATGGTTTTTGGTGAGCGTCAGGCCGTCAGTGAGACACTTTGTCTAACAGCTACCTTAGGCCTAGTTCCAGACTTTCCTTGAACATTATCATAGGTAGAGTATTAATTTAAGAAAATTTACGGCTAATCCGATATATTTTCAGGTTTTAAATTGTTGTTTTTTGTATGAACTTGAAGACAATTCAGACCAAATGTTCCCAACATTGAAAGGAAAACACCAGGGTCTAGGCTAAATGAGTAATTTAAGAGAAGTGATTTGTCATTTAGGTTAGGCAAGGCTATGCTATCAATAACCAATTTATTTGAATTTGCCCAGAATAAGGCTATCTTAGTATAGCTTATGTGTCTTGTCACAGGCCAACATTATGCAAGGGATTATTTACCTAAATTCTAGTGGGGTAAAACACCAAATACTGTGAGATCTCTGTTAGCCGGAACAATTGGTGAAGAGCACTACCGTGAATGAATGAGTGTTTTCCCGTTAACGAGACAGTTATCACAAATCAAGAAAATATCCCTCATCCCCAGAATGTTTATGGTAATGGAAAAATTTTCTCGGTAGTTCCTGCAATTGCCCATTACATCATCTCTCGAACCCAGAAATATATCCCCCATCTCACTGAAATTAGGTCGTCTCTTCTTGGCTGATGAACATGACACCTTGGATGAACATGACACCTGGTGAGCATGACACCTGATGAGCATGTGACACCTGATGAACATGACACCTGATGAACATGACACACCTGATGAACATGTCACCTGGATGAACATGACATTCCGATGACCATGACATCTGATGAACATGACACCTGATGAACATATCACCTGATGAACATGTCACCTGATGAACATGACACCTGATGAACATGACACCTGATGAACATGACACCTGATGAACATGACACCTGATGAACATGACACCTGATGAACATGTCACCTGATGAATATGACACCTAATGAACATGACACCTGATGAACATGACACCTGATGAACATGTCACCTGATGAATATGACACCTAATGAACATGACATCTAATGAGCATGTCACCTGATGAACATGTCACCTGATGAACATGACACCTGATGAACATGTCGCCTGATGAACATGTCACCTGATGAATATGTCACCTGATGAACATGACACCTGATGAACATGACACCTGGATGAACATGACACCTGGCTTTGAACATGTCACTCGATGAACATGTCATCACCTGATGAGCATGACACCTGATGAACATGTCATCTGATGAACATGTCACCTGATGAGCATGACACGTGATGAACATGACACCTGATGAACATGACAGCTGATGAACATGACACCTGATGAACATAAGTCACCTGATGAATATGACACCTGGTGAACATTATGACACCTGATGAACATGTCACCTGGATGAATATGACACCTGATGAACATGGCATCTGATGAGCATGTCACCTGATGAACATGTCACCTGATGAACATGACATCTGATGAACATGTCACCTGATGAACATGACACGTGATGAACATGACACCTGATGAACATGACACGTGATGAACATGACACCTGATGAACATGACACCTGATGAACATGTCACCTGGTGAATATGACACCTGATGAACATGACATCTGATGAGCATGTCACCTGATGAATATGAAATCTGATGAACATGACACCTGATGAACATGTCACCTGATGAATATGACACCTGATGAACATGACACCTGATGAACATGTCACCTGATGAATATGACACCTGATGAACATGACACCTGATGAACATGACATGACACCTGATGAACAAGACACCTGATGACCATGACATCTGATGAGCATGTCACCTGATGAACATGTCACCTGATGAACATGACACCTGATGAACATGTCACCTGATGAATATGACACCTGATGAACATGACACCTGATGAACATGACACCTGATGAACATGACACCTGATGAACATGACACCTGATGAACATGACACCTGATGAACATGACACCTGATGAACATATCACCTGATGAACATGTCACCTGATGAACATGACACGTGATGAACATGACACCTGATGAACATGACATCTGATGAACATGTCACCTGATGAGCATGTGATGAACATGACACCTGATGAACATGACACCTGATGAACATGACACTTGATGAACATGTCACCTGATGAACATGACACCTGATGAACAAGACACCTGATGAACATGCCATCTGATGAACATGTCACCTGATGAGCATGTCACCTGATGAGCATGTCACCAGATGAGCTTGTCACCTGCATCCCAACCTTCACTTCCTTCAACAATCATAACTAATTATCAAAGGTATATTTGATTTAGACACTATTGCTTCACCTCTATAATTCACGTATAATTACAAAAGCGATTATATCCAATATTATAACATCCGCCATCTTGTCTACTCTCCTCCACACCTATAATATCATTGATTATAATTATAATTTATGATTGGCAAAACTATCTTCTATAATCTAATGCTCTGTAGATTGGACACACACACACACACACACACACACACACACACACACACCTATAGTCTACCATTTATTTTTATTATATTTCTGATAAAATTTTCAAATATCTCTTCCACTCACCTAAAATTATCCACCAATTTCTTCCACACATCCTTCCATTTCTCTTGTCAATGTTGATTAAATATCCTCATACAGTTAACAGAAGGTCTAAACGCTCTTAACTTCCCTACTGATAATTAATTAACGACTGACATCACGTATTTTACTCATGTTAAATATCTGAAATAACTCATGGCAGCCATATTGAAAAACAAAAAACAAACACACACTGATACACAAACAAACGTACTCAATAAAACGTTCTTTGATAGTTTGTTGTGAATGTTTTTGTTTCACATCCACCAGAGTAAGGAATCATTGACCAGATGTGAACAAAGTGACTTATTATTGTATTTTGCCCAATAGTATCGAAGTTTAGGTAATGGTAATACATAATAAGGAAACAACGATTGGTGAAAATAATCTTGTTGTCGGTGTCTTCTGGTTGTATTGGTGAGGTTAACAAAATAAATGTCTACCTGAAGAATAGAATGTCTCATTGGGGGAAAGTTGTCTTAATAGCATCACCAGGTAAAACCCAACTCCTTCCCTCAAAAGATCTTACGAATTCTTCCCTTGGCTTATCTTATTTCAAGCATCTTATATCTGTTTCTTATGTCAAATTCAAGTAAAATCAGAGTTTTGGTGTGATTGGAGATCTATATTTTAAAGGTATTGTTTACATGTCTGAAATTTCATGTTTTGTCGGCAAATTTGGGTTCCGGATAAGTATTGTTGTGGTCGCAGTAACATGCGCCGGTGAACTTTGAGGCAAACTGTGAATTTTATCAATATACCAAGAGTTAATTAGTGAATACAGGTGATGAGTGCCACCAGGCCCTCCTCCGTGTTGTGGCACTGTGGGCGGCCGGCCATGTCGTGACCCGGGACGTAAACAAGATGGCGGTACCTGACCTATATTTCCAAATGGTCCTAAATGTTGACCTGACCTGACCTGACCTGACCCGACCAACAAAGGAAGAATTAAACTGTTGAGAGTAACGTCTTCACCATCACTTTTTGTCACTATAAGAAACCATACACATATTAAAGGTCCCTCTACTGATTAGTAATTAATGTTACCCCCATCAATCACCTGTCACCACCTGTTTATTTACAAGATGAATATCACCCCAACCACAAAAATCAATCAAAAAATCACAATGTTATTACTGCCACCTGAAGACACTGAACAGCGAACTACCAGAACTGTTGATCCGAGTCTGACAAGAATTTAAAGGATATGTTAAAAAAAATAAAAATCTGATCACTTGAAGAATTTCCACCCCAGTTTATTTCACCTATGGACTAACCACCATTTTGGAGGTTAGGTTAGGTTAGGTTAGGGGGGTTAATCTTTAGGTGGAATAAGCTGGGGCGAAGATTCTTAAGGTGATCTAAAAAAAAAAATCTCCCGTCCCCAGACAAACGTTCCTAAGACAGACATAAGACAGGTGATCATTGTCCTGATGCCCCTCTACCTGTACTAATTAGGTACAGGTAAGTTGCAAATACCTGGTGACATAGAAGAAAGAAGAGTATTAATATCATCCTGCAGTCACACACACACACACACAGGTGAAGTAATTCGTCCATCGTCTTCAAGATAACTACCAAGAAGATAAATCATCAACCAATCACCTCACGCCAATCAAGATAACAAGCTTCAACTAAGACAAAAGCTTCATCAAGACAACAAGCTTCATCAAGACAACAAGCTTCAACTAAGACAAAAGCTTCATCAAAGACAACAAGCTTCAACTAAGACAAAAGCTTCATCAAGATAAGCTTCAACCAAGACAAAAGCTTCATCAAGACAACAAGCTTCAACTAAGACAAAAGCTTCATCAAGACAACAAGCTTCAACTAAGACAAAAGCTTCATCAAGACAACAAGCTTCAACTAAGACAAAAGCTTCATCAAGACACCAAGCTTCAACTAAGACAAAAGTTTCATCAAGACACCAAGCTTCAACTAAGACAAAAGCTTCATCAAGACAACAAGCTTCAACCAAGACAAAAGCTTCATCAAGACAACAAGCTTCAACCAAGACAAAAGCTTCGTCAAGACAACAAGCTTCAACTAAGACAAAAGCTTCATCACGACACCAAGCTTCAACTAAGACAAAAGTTTCATCAAGACAACAAGCTTCAACTAAGACAAAAGCTTCGTCAAGACAACAAGCTTCAACTAAGACAAAAGCTTCGTCAAGACAACAAGCTTCAACCAAGACAAAAGCTTCGTCAAGACAACAAGCTTCAACTAAGACAAAAGCTTCGTCAAGACAACAAGCTTCAATTAAGACAAAAGCTTCAAGACAACAAGCTTCAACTATCATACAGGCTCATAATAATCACCCCAAGATATTAATTTACCTTTCAATATAACTCAGCCGATATTATTTAATCTGTAAGTATTTTCTTTTTCATTCATCACCTCGAGTAGATGTGATTTGTTTAATAACTCACAATACGCAAGTTATCATTTCTTCAACTTCTTTCATCCCCAGCGCCTTTACATTCACATAGGTCCTTCTATTTTCCAATTTCTTTCATCACTAGCGCCTACACACACACCTTGGGTCCCATTTACCCACCCAAAATCGTCTGGATTCGTAGGATTTGTGAAATACCTAATGTAACTCTACCAACAGTCACGTAAGAGTAAGTGAATAAGTGTGAGATGATTTTTCCCGAGATAGAGAAATAGTCTTATTTTCCTGAGAGAGAGAGAGAGAGAGAGAGATGTAGTGTAATTCTCCTAAGCGATAAGAGATATTCTCCTGACAAAACACAACAGGACGATTATCAATAAGACTTTTAAAATGCAGAAGCAAAATAGAAAAAGTACTAAATCGGGTTACGTCTTCAAGTCTCAAAACGTAATAAATCCAGGTTACGTTTCCATGTCTCGAGCTCGCCAAGTTGTAATACAGAGGCTGGTAGACCTATGGAAAAAAATTCTATCAATTGAAACCATGAACCTGAGGTCAATATTGGCCAATACTATTAAAAACAACAGAGGGTTATATCTTACACGGGCCATTTGACCTCTATACCCCATCATGGCTACCTGTAATTAAGGTGGCCATAAGGTAACTCCTGTAAATCAATCAGGTAAGGTAAATTAGATCGAACTTACAGGTGTATTGTGATTGTATATAACCATTCAGATCAATCATTGATAATATGCGTCTATTCTTCTGTTAATGTTAGTATATCTGTCACAACAACATACCTGATCCCGACTGTCAGCTGATAATTAAGACGTCAGCAAGGTGTTAGACGTCAGTAAGGTGTAAGACGTCAGTAAGGTGTAAGACGTCAGTAAGGTGTTAGACGTCAGTAAGGTGTAAGACGTCAGTAAGGTGTTAGACGTCAGTAAGGTGTAAGACGTCAGCAAGGTGTAAGACGTCAGTAAGGTGTAAGACGTCAGCAAGGTGTAAGACGTCAGTAAGGTGTAAGACGTCAGCAAGGTGTAAGACGTCAGCAAGGTGTAAGACGTCAGCAAGGTGAGCTCAACTACCTTAATTAACTCCTCAATAACAACCAAATGAAGACAATGAGGGCAATAAGGACACATGTAATAGTGGAAGAGTAAGTTAATATTATCAAGGACCTATTAGATTCTGTCAGATCATTCAGCCAATCACAGAAGAGATGGCGGACCACACAGCAACAACTTAAACCTTTCATTAAGTGTTGTAATCGTCTTGTTGTGACCCCTAACAACCTTAGTGTACTTAACAACATATAACCAGCCACTGTAATAGTCCTACAACACAAGTAACTTCTCATACAGGTCTCAGAGTCACTACTTAATACTGTCGTTCATTATCGTCACACAGGTAAGTGGAACAAGTTTTGATATTAATTCCTGTAAAATATTCATCTTTACGCCATAGAAATAATCACTTTTAACAAATGTATTTCCTCTGTGTCGGTCTTGCTTGCTTGCTAAATCGCGTGACTGTGTTTACTGGGTCATATGAGGTCAACTTGTACTACTGACCACAAGGTAACAAGTCTCTGATCACACATAACCAACAGGGTGTAATATGATCAATAATAATAATGATGTGTAATAAACAGACAGTAGGGAGCCATGACTGTTGAACTAAAGAAATGTCGATTTTTTTTGTTTTCTGAATATTTATCAATTTTAATTAGTGATAAGGGTTAATTAATGCTGTAATGATAACCAACAATTACAGGCTTAATCACTGGCCATGGGTGATGAGTGCCATGAGTGCCGCCGCCCTCCTCCGTGTTGTGGCACTGTGGGCGGCCGGCCATGTCGTGACCCGGGACGTCAACAAGATGGCGGCGCCTGACCTCCTGTATCCCCAAATGGTCCTAAATAAGAATAATAAGATAATAGGAAGAGTAACTCTCTCGGGGTATTGGTGCTATCTCTCTCCATTATGTCCTGGGTTCGAGTCCTGCATCTATATAGCCGTGAGAAGGGTGTTATCCAGCGTGACCCTACCAAACACCTCAGATTCCCTCCTGCACTAAACACTACACGATAAAATTAATAACAAAGTAAGTAAGAACAGACCAGCCGCCCGAACTAACAAGGTGGTAGTTGGTGAGAAAAAAATATTGAAGGTGGAAAGACGAACGTACGGACCAGGTGAGTAAATTAAGTCAATACTGTACACAAACTCTCGGCCCTACGTCAGGTATAAGTCTTGGCCCACGTCCACCATCTTAATTCATAGGTGTCAGACGGGCTCCACCAGCTGTCTCATAACTACAGGTAAGATACAGTAATTAACTTGTGACCCCGAGACTGATAGTACAGAGACGAGGCCGAAGGAGTACTGTACCAACACACACAGACACAGCTCAACTCATGTTCAACAACCAACCTGGTAACCACAAACGCGGCCCCACCAAGTTCAAGATAGGTAACAACACTATTGACTATGTTTCTTCTTTTAAATATCTTGGTGCCTCCGTCCCTTCTACCCTACCTGCCATACAACAGCTAACCCGCCAATGTACTGACAGACTGAGAGGGGTGTGTGAGGCGTGGGGAGAGGGGTGTGTGAGGCGTGAGGAGAGGGGTGTGTGAGGCGTGGGGAGAGGGATGTGTGAGGCGTGGGGAGAGGGGTGTGTGAGGCGTGGGG
>NW_024753246.1:0-16096 GCF_018991925.1 Homarus americanus
TAATTAAATTTTGAGTATGCTAAATTTATGGTACTGTAAGGCTTCCACAATATATGGTACTGTATCATGCTGAAAAACGTAACTTATGAGGTGTTTTGAGTATCCGGCCCCAGGGGTCTTTGTTATGCTCGATATGGGGACTTTGTTATACTGGGCCAGGAGACTTTTTAAAACACAATCAGCGGACTTTGTTATACTGGACCAGGGAACTTTTTTATGCTCGATTAGGGGACTTTGTTATACTCGACCAGGGGACTTTGTTATACTCGATGAGGGAACTTTGGTATACTCGACTAGGGGACTTTTTTATAATTAATCAGGGGACTTTCCTATATTTGACCAATGGACTTTGCAATACTCGATGAGGGGCTTTTGTTATACTCGATCAGGGGACTTTGTTATTCTCGACCAGGGGACTTTGTTATACTCATTCAGGAGACTTTCTTATACTCGACCAGAGGACTTTGTTATACTCGATCAGGGATATGTTATACTCGATCAGGGGACTTTGTTATACTTGATCAGGGGACTTTGTTACACTCGATCAGGGGACTTTGTTATACTCGATGAGAGGACTTTGTTATACTCGATTAGGGGCCTTTATTAGACTCCATCAGGGGCCTTTGTTATACTCGATGAGGAAACTTTGTTATACTCGATCAGGAGACTTTGTTATACTCGATCAGGGGACTTTGTTATACTCGACCAGAGGACTTTGTTATACTCGATAAGGGGATATATTATACTCGATCAGGGGACTTTGTTATATTCAACCAGAGGACTTTGTTATACTCGATCAGGGGACTTTTTTATCCTTGACCAATGGACATTGTTATACTCGATGAGGGGCCTTCGTTATACTCTATCAGGGGACTTTTTTATACTCGACCAGAGGACTTTGTTATACTCGATCAGGGGATATGTTATACTCGATCAGGGAACTTTGTTATACCCGATCAGGGGACTTTGTTATACTCACCCAGGGAACTTTGTTATACTCGATTAGGGAACTTTGTTATACTCGATCAAGGAACTTTGTTATACTCGACCAGGGGACTTTTTTATAATTAATCAGGGGACTTTGTTATACTCGATTAGGGGCTTTTGTTATAATCGATCAGGGTACTGTGTTATACTCGACCAGGGGACTTTGTTATACTCGATCAGGGGACGTTGTTATACTCGACCAGAGGAGTTTGTTATACTCGATCAGGGGATATGTTATACTCGATCAGGGGACTTTGTTAAACTTGATTATCGGACTTTGCTATACTCGACCAGGGAACTTTGTTTTACTCGATCAGGGGACTTTTGTTATAGTCGATCAGGAGACTTTGTTATACTCGACCAGGAGCCTTTGTTATACTCAATCACCGGACTTTGTTATTCTCGATAAGAGAACTTTGTTAGACTCGAACAGGGGACTTTGTTATCCTCGACCAGGGGACTTTCTTATACTCGATTAGGCGGCTTTGAAATACTCGATCAGGGGACTTTGCTATACTCGATGAGGGGCCTTTGTTATACTCGATCTGGGGACTTTGTTATACTCGATCAGGGGACTTTGTTATACTCGATCAGGGAACTTTCTTATACTCGAGCAGGGGGCTTTGTTATACTCGATCAGAAGACTTTGTTATTCTCGATGAGGAGGCTTTGTTATACTCGATCAGGGACTTTGCTATACTCGACCAGGGGACTTTGTTATACTTGATGAGGGGACATCGATATACGAGACCCGGGGACTTTTTTATACTTCACCAATGGACTTTGTTATACTCGATGAGGGGCCTTTGTTATACTCGATCAGGGGACTTTTTTATACTCGACCAGAGGACTTTCTTATACTCGATCAGGGGATATGTTATACTCGATCAGGGGGCTTTGTTATACTCATCCAGGGGACTTTGTTATACTCGATTAGGGAACTTTGTTATACTCGATCAAGGAACTTTGTTATACTCGACCAGGGGACTTTTTAATAATTAAACAGGGGACTTTGTTATACTCGATTAGGGGCTTTTGTTATACTTGATCAGGGTACTGTGTTTTACTCGACCAGGGGACTTTGTTATACTCGATGAGGGGACGTTGTTATACTCGACCAGAGGACTTTGTTTTACTCGATCAGGGGACTTTGTTATACTCGACCAGGGGACTTTTTTATACTTGGCCAATGGACTTTGTTATACTCGATGAGGGGCCTTTGTTATACTCGATCAGGGGACTTTGATATACTCAACCAGAGGACTTTGTTATACTCGATCAGGGGACTTTGTTATACTCAATCAGGGAATCCTGTTATACTCGATTAGGGGCCTTTGTTATACTCGATGAGGGGGCTTTGTTATACTCGACCATGGGACTTTGTTATACGCGATCAGGGGACTTTTTTATACTCGACCAGAGGACTTTGTTATACTGGACCAGGGGACTTTTTTATACTCGACCAGAGGACTTTGTTATACTCGATCAAAATATGTTGGTTGATCAGGGGACTTTGTTGTATGATCAGGGACTTTGTTATACTCGACCATGGGACTTTGTTATACTCGATCAGGGGATATGTTATACTCGATCAGGGGACTTTGTTATACTCAACCAGAGGACTTTGTTATACTCGATCAGAGGACTTTGTTATACTCAATCAGGGGACTTTGTGATACTTGATTAGGGGCCTTTGTATACTCGATGAGGGGGCTTTGTTATACTCGACCAGGGAACTTTGCTATACTCGATCAGGGAACTTTGTTATACTCGACCAGGGGACTTTTTTATAATTAATCAGGGGACTTTGTCATACTCGATCAGTGGAATTTCCTATATTTGACCAATGGAGTTTGCTATACTCGATGAGGGGCTTTTGTTATACACGATCTGGGGACTTTGTTATACTCGACCAAGGGACTTTGTTATACTCGATCAGGGGACGTTGTTATACTCGACCAGAGGACTTTGTTATACTCGATCAGGGCATATGTTATATTCGATCAGGGACTTTGATATACTTGATTATCGGACTTTGCTATACTCGATTAGGGGACTTTGTTATACTCGAGCAGGGGACTTTGTTATACCTCGATCAGGGACTTTTTATATTTGAACAATGGACTTTGTTATACTCAATGAGGGGCCTTTGTTGTACTTGATCAGGGGACTTTGTTATACTCGACCATGGGACTTTGTTATACGCGATTAGGACTTTTATGGACCAGAGGACTTTGTTATACTCGATGAGGGGGCTTTGTTATACTCGACCATGGGACTTTGTTATACGCGATCAGGGGGCTTTTTTATACTCGACCAGAGGACTTTGTTATACTGGACCAGGGGACTTTTTTATACTCGACCAGAGGACTTTGTTATACTCGATCAAGGGATATGTTATACTCGATCAGGGGACTTTGTTATACTCAACCAGGGGACTTTGTTATACTCGATCAGGGGACATTGTTATACTCAATCAGGGGACTTTGTTATACTCGATTAGGGGCCTTTGTTATACTCGATGAAGGGGCTTTGTTATACTCGACCAGGGGATGTGTTATACTCGATTAGGGGACTTTCTTATATTTGAACAATGGACTTTGTTATACTCAATGAGGGGCCTTTGTTGTACTTGATCAGGGGACTTTGTTATACTCGACCATGGGACTTTGTTATACTCGATCAGGGGATATGTTATACTCGATCAGGGGACTTTGTTATACTCAACCAGAGGACTTTGTTATACTCGATCAGAGGACTTTGTTATACTCAATCAGGGGACTTTGTTATACTTGATTAGGGGCCTTTGTTATACTCGATGAGGGGGCTTTGTTATACTCGACCAGGGAACTTTGCTATACTCGATCAGGGAAATTGTTATACTCGATCAGGGGACTTTTGTATAATTAATCAGGGGACTTTGTCATACTCGATCAGTGGAATTTCCTATATTTGACCAATGGACTTTGCTATACTCGATGAGGGGCTTTTGTTATACACGATCAGGGTACTTTGTTATACTCGACCAGGGGACTTTGTTATACTCGATCAGGGGACGTTGTTATACTCGACCAGAGGACTTTGTTATACTCGATCAGGGCATATGTTATATTTGATCAGGGACTTTGTTATACTTGATTATCGGACTTTGCTATACTCGATTAGGGGACTTTGTTATACTCGAGCAGGTGACTTTATTATACTCGATCAGGGGACTTTTTTATACTCGACCATAGGACTTTGTTATACTAGTATCAGGGGACTTTGTTATTCTCGACCAGGGGACTTTGTTATACTCGACCAGAGGCCTTTGTTATACTCGGTCAGGGGACTTTGTTATAATCGATCAGGGGACTTTGTTATGCTCGATCTAGGGACTTTGTTATACTGTGCCATTACACTTTGTTATACTCGATCAGCGGATGTGTTATACTCGATCTTGGGACTTTGTTATTCTCGACCAGGGGACTTTGTTATACTCGACCAGAGGCCTTTGTTATACTCGACCAGAGGCCTTTGTTATACTCGGTCAGGGGACTTTGTTATAATCGATCAGGGGACTTTGTTATGCTCGATCAGGGAACTTTCTTATACTCGATCAGGGGACTTTTTTATACTGGACCAGAGGACATTGTTATACTCGATCAGGGGACTTTGTTATACTCGATCAGGGGACTTTTTTATACTCGATCAGGGGACTTTGTTATACTCGACCAGGGGACTTTTTTATACTTGACCAATGGACTTTGTTATACTTGATGAGGGGCCTTTATTATACTCGATCAGGGGACTTTGTTATACTCGAGCAGGGGACTTTGTTATACTCGATCAGGGGACTTTTTTATACTCGACCATAGGACTTTGTTATACTAGTATCAGGGGACTTTGTTATTTTCGACAAGGGGACATTGTTATACTCGACCAGAGGCCTTTGATATACTCGGTCAGGGAATTTTGTTATAATCGATCAGGGGACTTTGTTATGCTCGATCTGGGGACTTTGTTATACTCGTCCAGGGGGCTTTGTTATACTCGATCAGGGGACTTTGTTATACTCGATCAGGGGACTTTGTCTTACTCGATCAGGGCCCTTTGCTATACTCGACCATGGGACTTTCTTATAATCGATCAGGGAACTTTGTTATGCTCGATATGGGGACTTTGTTATACTGGCCCAGGGGACTTTTTTTACTCGATCAGCGGACTTTGTTATACTGGTCCAGGGGACTTTATTATACTCGACCAGAGAACTTTGTTATACTCGATCAAGGGATATGTTATACTCGATCAGGGGACTTTGTTATACTCAACCAGAGGACTTTGATATACTCAATCAGGGGACTCTGTTATACTCGATTAGGGACGTTTGTTATACTCAATGAGGGGGCTTTGTTATACTCGACCATGGGACTTTGTTATACGCAATCAGGGGACTTTTTTATACTCGACCAGAGGACTTTGTTATACTCGATCAACGGATATGTTATACTCGACCAGGGGACTTTGTTATACTCGACCAGGGGACTTTGTTATACTCGAGAAGGGGAGTTTGTTATACTCGATCAGGGGACTTTTTTATACTCGATTAGGGGACTTTGTTATACTCTATGAGGGGACGTTGTTATACTCGAGCAGAGGACTTTGTTATACTCGATCAGGGGATATGTTATATTCGATCAGGGGACTTTGTTATACTTGAATATCGGACTTTGCTATACTCGACCAGGGGACTTAGTTATACTCGATCAGGGGACTTTGTTATACTCGACCATGGGACTTTTTTATACATGACCAATGGACTTTGTTATACTCGATGAGGGGCCTTTGTTATACTCGATCAGGGGACATTGTTATACTCGAGCAGGGGACTTTATTATACTCGATCAGGGGACTTATTTATACTCGACCATAGGACTTCGTTATACTAGTATCAGGGGACTTTGTTATTCTCGACATGGGGATTTTGGTATACTCGACCAGAGGCCTTTGTTATACTCGGTCAGGGAACTTTGTTATACTCGATCAGGGGACTTTGTTATGCTCGATCTGGGGACTTTGATATATTCGTCAAGGGGGCTTTGATATATTCAATCAGGGGACTTTGTCTTACTCGATCAGAGCCCTTTGTTATACTCGATGAGGGGGCTTTGTTAGACTCGACCAGGGGACTTTGTTAAACTCGATGAGGGGGCTTTGTTATATTCGACCAGGGGACTTTGTTATACGCGATCAGGGGACTTTTTTATACTCGACCAAAGGACTTTGTTATACTCGATCAGGGGATATGTTATACTCGATCAGGGCAATTTGTTATACTCAACCAGAGGACTTTGTTATACACGATTATGGGACTTTGTTATACTCAATCAGGGGACTTTGTTATACTCGATTAGGGGCCTTTGTTATACTCGATGAGGGGGCTTTGTTATACTCGACCAGGGCTTTGGCTGCTCTCCAATCAGGGAACTTGTTATACCGATAGGACTTTTATAGTATTCAGGGGACATATACTCGATCATTTGGAATTTCAATACTGACCAATGGACTTTGCTATACTCGGTGACTTTACATACCGATCAAGGGCTTTGTTATACTCGACCAGGGACGTTGTTATACTCTGACAGAAGGACTTTATTATACTCGATCAGGGGATATGATATATTCGATCAGGGGACTTTGTTATACTTGATTATCGGACTTTGCTATACTCGACCAGTGGACTTTGTTATACTCGATCAAGGGACTTTGTTATACTCGACCAGGAGACTTTTTTATACTTGCCCAATGGACTTTGTTATACTCGATGAGGGGCCTTTGTTATACTCGATCAGGGGACTTTGTTATACTCGAGCAGGGGTCTTTATTATACTCGATTAGGGGACTTTTTTATACTCGGCCATAGGACTTTGTTATACTAGTATCAGGGGACTTTGTTATTCTCGACAAGGGGACTTTGTTATACTCGACCAGAGGACTTTGTTATACTCGGTCAGGGAACTTTGTTATAATCGATGAGGGGACTTTGTTCTGCTCAATCTGGGGACTTTGTTATACTCGTCCAAGGGGCTTTGTTATACTCGATCAGGGGACTTTGTTATACTCGATCAGGGGACTTTGTTATACTCGATTAGGGGCCTTTGTTATACTCGATGAGGGGGCTTTGTGATACTCGACCAGGGGACTGTGTTAAACTCGACGAGGGGGCTTTGTTATACTCGACCAGGGAACTATTTTATACTTGACCAATGGACTTTGTTATACTCGACCAGGGGACTATTTTATACTTGACCAATGGACTTTGTTATACTCGACCAGGGGACTATTTTATACTTGACCAATGGACTTTGTTATACTCACTGAGGGGCCTTTGATATACTCGATCTGGGGACTTTGTTATACTCGAGAAGGGGAGTTTGTTATACTCTATCAGGGGACTTTTTTATACTTGACCAGAGGACTTTGTTATACTCGATCAGGGGACTTTGTTAGACTCGACCAGGGGACTTTATTATATATGAACAATGGTCCTTGTTATTCTCAATGAGGGGCCTTTGTTGTACTTGATCAGGGGACTTTGTTATACTCGACCATGGGACTTTGTTATACGCGATCAGGGGACTTTTTTATACTCGACGAGAGGACTTTGTTATACTCGATGAGGGGATATGTTATACTCGATCAGGGGATATGTTATACTCGATCAGGGGCCTTTGTTATACTCAATCACCCGAATTTGTTATACTCGATAAGGGGACTTTGTTATCCTCGACCAGGGGAAATTGTTATACTCGATTAGGCGGCTTTGAAATACTCGATCAGGGGACTTTGTTATACTCGATGAGGGGCCTTTGTTATACTCGTTCAGGGGCCTTTGTTATACTAGATCAGGGGAATTTGATATACTCGATTAGGGGACTTTCTTATACTCGAGCAGGGGGCTTTGTTATACTCGATCAGGGGACTTTGTTATTCTCGATCAGGAGGCTTTGTTATACTCGATCAGGGGACTTTGGTATACTTGACTAGGTGACTTTGTTATACTCGATTAGGGGACATTGATATACTCAACCAGGGGACTTTTTTATACTTGACCAATGGACTTTGTTATACTCGATGAGGGGTCTTTGTTATACTCGATCAGGGGACTTTTATATACTCGACCAGAGGACTTTGTTATACTCAATCAGGGGATATGTTATACTCGATCAAGGGACTTTGTTATACCCGATCAGGGGACTTTGCTATACTCGACCAGGGGACTTTGTTATACTCGATCAGGGTACTTTGTTATAATCGACCAGGGGACTTTGTTATATGCGATCAGGGGACTTTTTTATACTCGACCAGAGGACTTTGTTATACTCGATCAGGGGATATGTTATACTAGATCAGGGGACTTTGTTATACTCAACCAGAGGACTTTGTTATTCTCGATCAGGGGACTTTGTTATACTCAATTAGGGGACTTTGTTATACTCGATTAGGGGCCTTTGATATACTCGATGAGGGGGCTTTGTTATACTCAATCAGGGGACTTTGTTATGCTCGATATGGGGACTTTGCTATACTGGGCCAGGGGACTTTTTTATACTCGATCAGCGGACTTTGTTATACTGGTCATGGGGACTTTATTATACTCGTCCAGAGAACTTTGTTATACTCGATCAAGGGATATGTTATACTCGATCAGGGGACTTTGTTATACTCAACCAGAGGACTTTGATATACTCGATCAGGGGACTTTGTTATACTCAATCAGGGGACTCTGTTATACTCGATTAGGGGCCTTTGTTAGACTCAATGAGGGGGCTTTGTTATATTCGACCATGGGACTTTGTTATACGAGATCAGGGGACTTTTTTATACTCGACCAGAGGACTTTGTTATACTGGACCAGGGGACTTTTTTATACACGACCAGAGGACTTTGTTATATTCGATCAAGGGATATGTTATACTCGATCAGGGCACTTTGTTAAACTCGATCAGGGGACTTTGTTAGATTCGACAAGGGGACTTTTTTATATTTGAACAATGGACTTTGTTATACTCAATGAGGGGCCTTTGTTGTACTTGATCAGGGGACTTTGTTATACTCGACCATGGGACTTTGTTATACGCGATCAGAGGACTTTTTTATACTCGACCAGAGGACTTTGTTATACTCGATCAGGGGACGTTGTAATACTCGACCAGAGGACTTTGTTATACTCGATCAGGGCATATGTTATATTCAATCAGGGACTTTGTTATACTTGATTATCGGACTTTGCTATACTCGATTAGGGGACTTTGTTTTACTCGAGCAGGGGACTTTATTATACTCGATCAGGGGACTTTTTTATACTCGACCATAGGACTTTGTTATACTAGTATCAGGGGACTTTGTTATACTCGACCAGGGGACTTTTTTATACTCGATTAGGGGACTTTGTTATACTCTATGAGGGGACGTTGTTATACTCGAGCAGAGGACTTTGTTATACTCGATCAGGGGATATGTTATATTCGATCAGGGGACTTTGTTATATTTGAATATCGGACTTTGCTATACTCGACCAGGGGACTTAGTTATACTCGATCAGGGGACTTTGTTATACTCGACCAGAGGACTTTTTTATACTTGACCAATGGACTTTGTTATACTCGATGAGGGGCCTTTGTTATACTCGATCAGGGGACTTTGTTATACTCGAGCAGGGGACTTTATTATAATCGACCAGGGGACTTATTTATACTCGACCATAGGACTTCGTTATACTAGTATCAGGGGACTTTGTTATTCTCGACATGGGGATTTTGGTATACTCGACCAGAGCCCTTTGTTATACTCGATGAGGGGGCTTTGTTATACTCGACCAGGGGACTTTGTTAAACTCGATGAGGGGGCTTTGTTATATTCGACCAGGGGACTTTGTTATACGCGATCAGGGGACTTTTTTATACTCTACCAAAGGACTTTGTTATACTCGATCAGGGGATATGTTATACTCGATCAGGGCACTTTGTTATACTCAACCAGAGGACTTTGTTATACACGATCATGGGACTTTGTTATACTCAATCAGGGGACTTTGTTATACTCGATTAGGGGCCTTTGTTATACTCGATGAGGGGGCTTTGTTATACTCGATCAGGGAACTTTGTTATACTCAATCAGGAAACTTTGTTATACTCAACCAGGGGACTTTTTTATAATTAATCAGGGGACTTTGTCATACTCGATCATTGGAATTTCCTATATTTGACCAATGGACTTTGCTATACTCGATGAGGGGCTTTTGGTATACTCGAACAGGGGACTTTGTTATACTCGACCAGGGGACTTTGTTATACTCGATCAGGGGACGTTGTTATACTCGGCCAGAGGACTTTGTTATACTCGATCAGGGGTTATGTTATATTCGATCAGGGGACTTTGTTATACTTGATTATCGGACTTTGCTATGCTCGACCAGGGGACTTTGTTATACTCGATCACGGGACTTTGTTATACTCGACCAGGGGACATTTTTATACTTGACCAATGGACCAATTCGATCAGTGGAATTTCCTATATCTGACCAATGGACTTTGCTATACTCGATGAGGGGCTTTTGTTATACTCGATCAGGGGACTTTGTTATACTCGATCAGGGGACGTTGTTATACTCGACCAGAGGACTTTGTTATACTCGATCAGGGGATATGTTATATTCGATCAGGGGACTTTGTTATACTTGATTATCGGACTTTGCTATACTCGACCAGGGGACTTTGTTATACTCGATCAAGGGACTTTGTTATACTCGACCAGGGGACTTTTTTATACTTTACAAATGGACCAATTCGATCATTGGAATTTCCTATATTTGACCAATGGACTTTGCTATACTCGATGAGGGGCTTTTGTTATACTCGATCAGGGGACTTTGTTATACTCGACCAGGGGACTTTGTTATACTCGATTAGGGGACGTTGTTATACTCGACCAGAGGACTTTGTTATACTCGATCAGGGGATATGTTATATTCGATCAGGGGACTTTGTTATACTTGATTATCGGACTTTGCTATACTCGACCAGGGGACTTTCTTATACTCGATCAAGGGACTTTGTTATACTCGACCAGGAGACTTTTTTATACTTGCCCAATGGACTTTGTTATACTCGATGAGGGGCCTTTGTTATACTCGATCAGGGAACTTTGTTATACTCGAGCAGCGGTCTTTATTATACTCGATCAGGGGACTTTTTTATACTCGACCATAGGACTTTGTTATACTAGTATCAGGGGACTTTGTTATTCTCGACAAGGGGACTTTGTTATCCTCGACCAGAGGCCTTTGTTATACTCGGTCAGGGAACTTTGTTATAATCGATGAGGGGACTTTGTTCTGCTCAATCTGGGGACTTTGTTGTACTCGTCCAGGGGGCTTTGTTATACTCGATTAGGGGACTTTGTTATACTCAATCAGGGGACTTTGTTATACTCGATTAGGGGTCTTTGTTATACTCGATGAGGGGGCTTTGTGATACTCGACCAGGGGACTGTGTTAAACTCGATGAGGGGGCTTTGTTATACTCGACCAGGGGACTATTTTATACTTGACCAATGGACTTTGTTATACTCGACCGGGGGAGTATTTTATACTTGACCAATGGACTTTGTTATACTCGACCAGGGGACTATTTTATACTTGACCAATGGACTTTGTTATACTCACTGAGAGGCCTTTGATATACTCGATCTGGGGACTTTGTTATACTCGAGAAGGGGAGTATGTTATACTCTATCAGGGACTTTTTTATACTTGACCAGAGGACTTTGTTATACTCGATCAGGGGACTTTTTTAGACTTGACAAGGGGACTTTATTATATATGAACAATGGTCTTTGTTATACTCAATGAGGGGCCTTTGTTGTACTTGATCAGGGGACTTTGTTATACTCGACCATGGGACTTTGTTATACGCGATCAGGGGACTTTTTTATACTCGACCCGAGGACTTTGTTATACTCGATCAGGGGATATGTTATACTCGATCAGGGGACTTTGTTAAACTCAACCAGAGGACTTTGTTATACTCGATCATGGGACTTTGTTATACTCAATCAGGGGCCTTTGTTATACTCGATGAGGGGGCTTTGTTTTACTCGACCAAGGAACTTTGTTATACTCGATCAGGGAACTTTGTTATACCCGACCAGGGGACTTTTTTGTAATTAATCAGGGACTTTGTCATACTCGATCAGTGGAATTTCGTATATTTGACCAATTTGACTTTGCTATACTCGATGAGGGGCTTTTGTTATACTCGATCAGGGGACTTTGTTATACTCGACCACGGGACTTTGTTATACCCTATTAGGGGACTTTGTTATACTCGATCAGGGGACTTTTGTTATACTCGATCAGGGGCCTTTGTTATACTCAATCACCGGAATTTTTTATACTCGATAAGGGGACTTTGTTATCCTCGACCAGGGGAAATTGTTATACTCGATTAGGCGGCTTTGAAATACTCGATCAGGGGACTTTGTTATACTCGATGAGGGGCCTTCGTTATACTCGTTCAGGGGCCTTTGTTATACTAGATCAGGGGAATTTCATATACTCGATCAGGGGACTTTCTTATACTCGAGCAGGGGGCTTTGTTATACTCGATCAGGGGACTTTGTTATTCTCGATCAGGAGGCTTTGTTATACTCGATCAGGGGACTTTGGTATACTCGACCAGGTGACTTTGTTATATGCGATCAGGGGACTTTTTTATACTCGACCAGAGGTCTTTGTTATACCCGATCAGGGGACTTTGCTATACTCAATCAGGGGATATGTTATACTAGATCAGGGGACTTTTTTATACTTGACCAATGGACTTTGTTATACTCGATGAGGGATCTTTGTTATACTCGATCAGGGGACTTTTTTATACTCGACCAGAGGACTTTGTTATACTCAATCAGGGGATATGTTATACTCGATCAGGGGACTTTGCTATACTCGACCAGGGGACTTTGTTATACTCGATCAGGGTACTTTGTTATAATCGACCAGAGGACTTTGTTATATGCGATCAGGGGACTTTTTTATACTCGACCAGAGGACTTTGTTATACCCGATCAGGGGACTTTGCTATACTTGATCAGGGGATATGTTATACTAGATCAGGGGACTTTGTTATACTCAACCAGAGGACTTTGTTATTCTCGATCAGGGGACTTTGTTATACTCAATCAGGGGACTTTGTTATACTCGATTAGCGGCCTTTGGTATACTCGATGAGGGGGCTTTGTTATACTCGACCAGGGGACTTTGATATACTCGATCAGGGAACTTTGTTATACTCGACTAGAGGACTTTTTTATAATTAATCAGGGGACTTTCCTATATTTGACCAATGGTCTTTGCTATACTCGATGAGGGGCTTTTGTTATACTCGATGAGGGGACTTTGTTATACTCGACCAGGGAACTTTGTTATACTCCTTCAGGAGACTTTGTTATACTCGACCAGTGGATTTTGTTATACTCGATCAGGGGATATGTTATACTCGATCAGGGGACTTTGTTATACTTGATCAGGGGACTTTGTTATACTCGATTAGGGGCCTTTTTTAGACTCGATCAGGGGGCCTTTGTTATACTCGATGAGGAGAATTTGTTATACTCGATCAGGAGACTTTGTTATACTCGATCAGGGGACTTTGTTATACTCGATTAGGGGCCTTTTTTAGACTCGATCAGGGGGCCTTTGTTATACTCGATGAGGAGACTTTGTTATACTCGATCAGGAGACTTTGTTATACTCGATCAGGGGACTTTGTTATACTCGAGAAGGGGAGTTTGTTATACGCGATCAGGGGACTTTTTTATACTCGTCCAGATGACTTTGTTATACTCGATAAGGGGATATGTTAGACTCGATCAGGGGACTTTGTTATACTCAACCAGAGGACTTTGTTATACTCGATCAGGGGACTTTTTTATACTTGACCAATGGACTTTGTTATACTCACTGAGGGGCCTTTGTTATACTCGATATGGGGACTTTGTTATACTCGAGAAGAGGAGTTTGTTATTCTCGATCAGGGGACTTTTTTATACTCGACCAGAGGACTTTGTTATACTCGATCAGGGGACTTTGTTATACTCGACCAGGGGACTTTTTTATATTTGACCAATGGACTTTGTTATACTCAATGAGGGGCCTTTGTTGTACTTGATCAGGGGACTTTGTTATACTCGACCAGGGGACTTTGTTATACGCGATCAGGGGACTTTTTTATACACGCCCAGAGGACTTTGTTATACTCGATCAGGGGATATGTTATACTCGATCAGGGGACTTTGTTATACTGAACCAGAGGACTTTGGTATACACGATCATGGGACTTTGTTATACTCAATCAGGGGACTTTGTTATACTCGATTAGGGGCCATTGTTATACTCGATGAGGGGGCTTTGTTATACTCGACCAGGGAACTTTGTTATACTCGATCAGGGAACTTTGTTATACTCGACCAGGGGACTTTTTTATAATTAATCAGGGGACTTTGTCATGCTCGATCAGTGGAATTTCCTATATTTGACCAATGGACTTTGCTATACTCGATTAGGGGCTTTTGTTATACTCGATCAGGTGACTTTGTTATACTCGACCAGGGGACTTTCTTATACTCCATCAGGGGACGTAGTTATACTCGACCAGAAGACTTTGTTATACTCGATCAGGGGATATGTTATATTCGATCAGGGGACTTTGTTATACTTGATTATCGGGCTTTGCTATGCTCGACCAGGGGACTTTCTTATACTCGACCTGGGGACTTTTTTATACTTGACCAATGGACTTTGTTATACTCGATGAGGGGCCTTTGTTATACTCGATCAGGGGACTTTGTTATACTCGATCAGGGGACTTTGTTATGCTTGATCTGGGGACTTTGTTATACTGGGCCATTAGACTTTGTTATACTCGATCAGGGGATTGTTATACTCGATTAGGGGACTTTGTTATACTGGACCAGAGGACTTTGTTATACTCGATCAGGGGACTTTGTTATACTCGATCAGGGGACTTTGTTATACTCGTCCAGGGGGCTTTGTTATACTCGATCAGGGGACTTTGACTTACTCGATTAGGGCCCTTTGCTATACTCGACCAAGGGACTGTGTTATAATCGATCAGGGGACTTTGTTATGCTCGATATGGGGACTTTGTTATATTGGGCCAGGGGACTTTTTTATACTCGATCAGTGGACTTTGTTATACTGGACCAGGGGACTTTTTTATACTCGATTAGGGGACTTTTGTTATACTCGATCAGGAGACTTTGTTATACTTGACCAGGGGCCTTTGTTATACTCAATCACCGGACTTTGTTATACTCGATAAGTGAACTTTGTTAGACTCGAACAGGGGACTTTGTTTTCCTCGACCAGGGGACTTTGTTATAATCGATCAGGGGACTTTGTTATGCTCGACATGGGGACTTTGTTATTTTGGGCCAGGGGAATTTTTTATACTCGATCAGCGGACTTTGTTATACTGGACCAGGGGACTTTTTTATACTCGATTAGGGGACTTTGTTATACTCGATCAGGGGACTTTTGTTATATTCGATCAGGAGACTTTGTTATACTCGACCAGGGGCCTTTGTTATACTCAATCACCGGACTTTGTTATACTCGATAAGATAACTTTGTTAGACTCGATCAGGGGACTTTGTTTTCCTCGACCAGGGGACTTTGTTATACTCGATTAGGCGGCTTTGAAATACTCGATCAGGGGACTTTGTTATACTCGATGAGGGGCCTTTGTTATACTCGATGAGGTGCCTTTGTTATACTAGATCAGGGGACTTTGTTATACTCGATCAGGGGACTTTCTTTTACTCGAGCAGGGGCCTTTGTTATACTCGATTAGGGAACTTTGTTATACTCGATCAGGGAACTTTGTTATACTCGACCAGGGGACTTTTTTATAATTAATCAGGGGACTTTGTCATACTCGATCAATGGACTTTCCTATATTTGACCAATGGACTTTTCTATACTCGATGAGGGGCTTTTATTATACTCGATCAGGGGACTGTGTTATACTCGACCAGGGGACTTTGTTAT
>NW_024753247.1:0-5578 GCF_018991925.1 Homarus americanus
CAAAGAGAAGAGGAGCGGATAAGGGAGGAGATTGGCCAACGTGCGGTCCCTCGCCCAATGTCGGCTGCCTCGCTGGAGCTGGGTAAAGATGAGAGGAGAAGAGCGGATAAGGGAGGAGATTGGCCAACGTGCGGTACCTCGCCCAATGTCGGCTGCCTCGTTGGAGCTGGGGCAAAGAGAAGAGGAGCGGATAAGGGAGGAGATTGGCCAACGTGCGGTCCCTCGCCCAATGTCGGCTGTCTCGCTGGAGCTGGGTAAAGATGAGAGGAGAGGAGAGGAGCGGATAAGGGAGGAGATTGGCACACACGGTGGCGCTGCCGGCGCCGAGGATAGCAAGATAAGGTGCAGTTTGATCTGATCATCTGGTTTGCTATTTTCTTAAGGCCAACGTGGCGTCTCGCCTAATGTCGGCTGCCTCGCTGGAGCTGGGGCAAAGAGAAAAGGAGCGGATAAGGGAGGAGATTGGCCAACGTGCGGTCCCTCGCCCATTGTCGGCTGCCTCGCTGGAGCTGGGGAAAAGAGGAGAGGAGAGGAGCGGATAAGGGAGGAGATTGGCTTAACGGCGTCCGCCTAATGTCGGCTGCCTCGCTGAGCTGGGGCAAGAGAAGAGGAGCGGATAAGGGAGAGATTGGCCAACGTATGTCCCTGCCCACTGGCCAAGGCTCCTGCTGGAGCTGGGGCAAAGAGAAGAGGAGCGGATAAGGGAGGAGATTGGCCAACGTGCGGTCCCTCGCCCAATGTCGGCTGCCTCGCTGGAGCTGGGTAAAGATGAGAGGAGAGGAGCGGATAAGGGAGAAGATTGGCCAACGTGCGGTCCCTCGCCCAATGTTGGCTGCCTAGCTGGAGCTGGGGTAAAGAGAAGAGGAGCGGATAAGGGAGGAGATTGGCCAACGTGCGGTCCCTCGCCCAATGTCGGCTGCCTCGCTGGAGCTGGGTAAAGATGAGAGGAGAGGAGCGGATAAGGGAGGAGGATTACCAACAAAGGCCCTCGCCCATGCTGCCTTGCTGAGCTAGCAAGAGAAGAGGAGCGGATAAGGAGGAGACGCTTAACGGCGTCTCTGGGCGCCTAATGTTTGCCGTTTCGCTGAGCTGGGTAAAGATGAGAGTAGGAGGAGAGGAGCGATATGAGGAGATTGGCACACACGGTGGCGCTGCCGGCGCCGAGGATAGCAAGAGAAGGTGCAGTTTGATCTGATCATCTGGTTTGCTATTTCTCTAAGGCCAATGTGCGGTCCCTCGCCCAATGTCGGCTGCCTCGCTGGAGCTGGGGCAAAGAGAAGAGGAGCGGATAAGGGAGGAGATTGGCCAACGTGCGGTCCCTCGCCCAATGTCGGCTGCCTCCCTGGAGCTGGGGCAAAGAGAAGAGGAGCGGATAAGGGAGGAGATTGGCCAACATGCGGTCCCTCGCCCAATGTCGGCTGCCTCGCTGGAGCTGGGTAAAGATGAGAGGAGAGGAGCGGATAAGGGAGGAGATTGGCCAACGTGCGGTCCCTCGCCCAATGTCGGCTGCCTCGCTGGAGCTGGGTAAAGATGAGAGGAGCGGTAAAGATGAGAGGAGCGGATAAGGGAGGAGATTGGCACACACGGTGGCGCTGCCGGCGCCGAGGATAGCAAGAGAAGGTGCAGTTTGATCTGATCATCTGGTTTGCTATTTCTCTAAGGCCAACGTGCGGTCCCTCGCCCAATGTCTTCTTGTTTGCTGTCGGTCTGCTCACTATTTTGGCCGCCGTGTTAGGCGTCGCCAATAGCAGCAGCAGCTACCTGGTTTATCCAGTCATATGCTTGTCATTAACGGAGAGAAAGAGAACGGGGCGCTCTTTAAACTAATTTACTGATTTGGGCGGTATCGGGCTCTGCTCTGGTAACTCCAGCAGCAGAGAATGAGGACAATCCCGGCCCCCGCACCAAAAATACTACACTCGGGCGGGAGCGCGCAACCGGAGGAGGACGGACGGGGCTATGGACGGCTGCCCGTCCGTTCCATGGTACCGGCGAATAAGCCTCTTGCCCAAGAGTTAAATTACAATGCCAAAAAAATTCCAAACCTTAACAACAAGCCGTCCGGCCAAACCTTACCCACAAATTTGGGATATGTCTGTCAAACCCTTTCATTGAAACTCGACCTGTGATGGGAGACGGTGATGAAAGCGTCCGCCCTTGTACACTGGATGGCACTATTTCACTATAGTAAGGGGTAGAGGCACCTCGGTCATATTTTACAACATACCAGAGAAGTTCCACACCCGCATGGGAGACCGTCAAAGTCAATTGGGGGTCGATTTGATAGCATACTACAGAAACTTGCACACCCGAATGGGAGACAGTCAAAGTCAATCGGGGGTCGATTTGATAGCATACTACAGAAACTTGCACACCCGAATGGGAGGCAGTCAAAGTCAATCGGGGGTCGATTTAATAGCATACTACAGAAACTTGCACACCCAAATGGTAGACAGTCAAAGTCAATCGGGGGTCGATTTGATAGCATACTACAGAAACTTGCACACCCAAATGGGAGACCGTCAAAGTCAATCGGGGGTCGATTTAATAGCATACTACAGAAACTTGCACACCCGCATGGGAGACCGTCAGAGTCAATCTGGGGTCGATTTGATAGCATACTACAGAAACTTGCACACCCAAATGGGAGACAGTCAAAGTCAATCGGGGGTCGATTTGATAGCATACTACAGAAACTTGCACACCCGAATGGGAGACAGTCAAAGTCAATCGAGGGTCGATTTAATAGCATACTACAGAAACTTGCACACCCAAATGGTAGACAGTCAAAGTCAATCGGGGGTCGATTTGATAGCATACTACAGAAACTTGCACACCCAAATGGGAGACCGTCAAAGTCAATCGGGGGTCGATTTAATAGCATACTACAGAAACTTGCACACCCGCATGGGAGACCGTCAGAGTCAATCGGGGGTCGATTTGATAGCATACTACAGAAACTTGCACACCCAAATGGGAGACAGTCAAAGTCAATCGGTGGTCGATTTGATAGCATACTACAGAAACTTGCACACCCGAATGGGAGACAGTCAAAGTCAATCGAGGGTCGATTTAATAGCATACTACAGAAACTTGCACACCCAAATGGGAGACAGTCAAAGTCAATCGGGGGTCGATTTGATAGCATACTACAGAAACTTGCACACCCGAATGGGAGGCAGTCAAAGTCAATCGGGGGTCGATTTAATAGCATACTACAGAAACTTGCACACCCAAATGGGAGACAGTCAAAGTCAATCGGGGGTCGATTTGATAGCATACTACAGAAACTTGCACACCCAAATGGGAGACAGTCAAAGTCAATCGAGGGTCGATTTAATAGCATACTACAGAAACTTGCACACCCGAATGGGAGACCTTCAGAGTCAATCGAGGGTCGATTTAATAGCATACTATACAAAATGATCCGAGAATCTGCACACACCGAGTGGGAGACGGTGATGAAAACGTCCGCCCTTGTATATTCGATTGCACTAATTCACTATATTAAGGGGAGAGGGTGCCTTCACACACCTATTCTGTGTGGAATATCTTCCGCCCCCCAGCGGAGCGCTTCGGCGCCTCTGCGAAGCAAAGCGCGGCATTCAAAAACAACAACCAAAGCTGCCGTCGGTTTCCCTTCCCTGCCCTGTATTGGCTGGAGCAGCAGAAGGTTTTTTAGAGAAAATAGTCTCATGGGGTCAGAGGAATGGCTGTGGAGGGCGATCTATGAATTTCACTAGCCAGGTCTGTCTTCCTATTGAACATTATTACTCTCTCTCGGCGCACACGTCGCCACTACGGTTTCCGTGACAGCAGCAGCATCATGATGTTTCGTCTACCAATAAGTCCGGAACCGGGTTATTCGGCTGTTCTCGAACAGTCAGGTTTTAAACTTGCCTAACAAACGATCAAACAACCTCCACTCTCGAGGTGCGGTACGGTGACTGTCCTATCGTCCGCCCTTGTATGCTGGATTGCACTAATTCACTATATTAAGGGGAGAGGGTGCCTTCACACACCTATTCTGTGTGGAATATCTTCTGCCCCCCAGCGGAGCGCTTCGGCGCCTCTGCGAAGCAAAGCGCGGCATTCAAAAACAACAACCAAAGCTGCCGTCGGTTTCCCTTCCCTGCCCTGTATTGGCTGGAGCAGCAGAAGGTTTTTTAGAGAAAATAGTCTCATGGGGTCAGAGGAATGGCTGTGGAGGGCGATCTATGAATTTCACTAGCCAGGTCTGTCTTCCTATTGAACATTATTACTCTCTCTCGGCGCACACGTCGCCACCACGGTTTCCGTGACAGCAGCAGCATCATGATGTTTCGTCTACCAATAAGTCCGGAACCGGGTTATTCGGCTGTTCTCGAACAGTCAGGTTTTAAACTTGCCTAACAAACGATCAAACAACCTCCACTCTCGAGGTGCGGTACGGTGACTGTCCTATCGTCCGCCCCTGTATGCTGGATTGCACTAATTCACTATATTAAGGGGAGAGGGTGCCTTCACACACCTATTCTGTGTGGAATATCTTCTGCCCCCCAGCGGAGCGCTTCGGCGCCTCTGCGAAGCAAAGCGCGGCATTCAAAAACAACAACCAAAGCTGCCGTGGCTTTCCCTTCCCTTCCCTGTATTGGCTGGAGCAGCAGAAGGTTTTTTAGAGAAAATAGTCTCATGGGGTCAGAGGAATGGCTGTGGAGGGCGATCTATGAATTTCACTAGCCAGGTCTGTCTACCTATTGAACATTATTACTCTCTCTCGGCGCACACGTCGCCACCACGGTTTCCGTGACAGCAGCAGCATCATGATGTTGTGTCTACCAATAAGTCCCGAACAGGGTTATTCGGCTGTTCTCGAACAGTCAGGTTTTAAACTTGCCTAACAAACGATCAAACAACCTCCACTCTCGCGGTGCGGTACGGTGACTGTCCTATCGTCCGCCCCTGTATGCTGGATTGCACTAATTCACTATATTAAGGGGAGAGGGTGCCTTCACACACCTATTCTGTGTGGAATATCTTCTGCCCCCCAGCGGAGCGCTTCGGCGCCTCTGCGAAGCAAAGCGCGGCATTCAAAAACAACAACCAAAGCTGCCGTGGCTTTCCCTTCCCTGCCCTGTATTGGCTGGAGCAGCGAAGAAGGTTTTAGAAAATAGTCTCATGGGGTGGGAATAGCTGTGGAGGGCAGTCTATGAATTTTACTAGCCAAGGTCTGTCTACCTATTGAACATTATTACTCTCTCTCGGCGCCCACGTCGCCACCACGGTTTCCGTGACAGCAGCAGCATCATGATGTTGTGTCTACCAATAAGTCCCGAACAGGGTTATTCGGCTGTTCTCGAACAGTCAGGTTTTAAACTTGCCTAACAAACGATCAAACAACCTCCACTCTCGAGGTGCGGTACGGTGACTGTCCTATCGTCCGCCCCTGTATGCTGGATTGCACTAATTCACTATATTAAGGGGAGAGGGTGCCTTCACCCACCTATTCTGTGTGGAATATCTTCTGCCCCCCAGCGGAGCGCTTCGGCGCCTCTGCGAAGCAAAGCGCGGCATTCAAAAACAACAACCAAAGCTGCCG
>NW_024753248.1:0-18005 GCF_018991925.1 Homarus americanus
GCAACAAAGAACAACAACAAGAACAGGACAAAACAAAGAACAACAGCAACAAGAACAACAAGGAACAGACAAAACAACGGCAGCAACAACAAACAACAATAACAGGAACAAAACAACAACAACAGTGACAACAAAACACAAGAACAAACAACAAGAACAGGACAAAACAACAACAACAAGCAGCAACAGGACCAACAACAAGGAAAGAGACAATAAACAACAACAACAGCAACAACCAAGGAACAACCAAGAACAGGGACAAAACAACAACAACACCAACAGCAACCAAGAAGAAACAACAAAGAACAAAACAAAGGCAAACAAGAACAACACAACAAAAGAACAACAAGACAGGAACCAAAACAACAGCAGCAGCAACAACAACAACAACAATAGCAGGACAAAACAACAACAACAACAACAGTGGCGAGACAACAACAACCAAAAGAACAACAACAACAAGAACGGAGACAAAACAACAACAACAACAGACAACAGGAACAACAGCAAGAACAGACAAAACAGCAACAACAACAACAACAACGGAACAGGACAAAACAACAAGCAACAACAGCAGCAACAAGAACAACAAGACAACCAAGAACAACAACAACAGGAACAAAACAACAACAATAACAGCAGCAACCAAGAATAACAGCAACAACAGTAGCAACAAGAACAACAAGAAACAAGAACAAACAACAACAGGAAACAAACAACAACAACAGCAGCAACAGACAACCAAGAACAACAAGGAACAACAACAAGGAACAAAAACAGCAGCAGCAAGAACAAGAACAACAACAAGAACAGGAACAAAAACAACAACAACAACAGCAACAACAAGAACAACAAGAACGGAACAAAACAACAGCAGCAACAAGAACAACAACAAGAACAGGACAAAACAACAACAACAACAACAGTGGCAACAAGAACAACAAGGAACAACAGAACCAACAAGACAACAACAACAGGACAAACAACAACAACAACGCGTAGCAACAAGAACAAAACTAACAAGAACGAACAAAACCAACAACAACCAACCAACAAGAACAACAACAAGAACAGGAACAAAACAACAACAACAACGGCAGTAACAAGAACAACAACGAACAACAACAAGAACAGAAACAAAGAAACAAACAACAGCAGCAACAAGAGACAATAGAACAGAGACAAAAAAAACAACAACAAAGCAGCAACAACAAGAACAACAAGAACAACAAGAACAGGAACAAAACAACAACAACAAAAGAACAACAAACAAGACAGAGACAAAACAACAACAACAACAGCAAACAACAAGAACAACAAGAACGAACAAAACAACAGCAGCAAAAAGACAACAACAAGAACGAGACAAAACAACAACAACAACAACAACAGTAGCAACAAGAATAACAAGAACAACAAGAACAACAACAACAGGAACAAAACAACAACAACAACAGCAGCAACAAGAACAACAACAAGAACAGGAACAAAAACAACAACAGCAGCAGCAAAAGAAACAGAACAGGAACAAAACAACAACAACAGCAACAACAACAACAGCAGCAACAAGAACAACAACCAGGAACAAAACAAAACAACAACAACAGCAACAAGAACAACAACAAGAACAGGAACAAAAAACAACAAGCAACGCAGCGAACAACAAGAACAGGAACAAAACAACAACAACAGCAACAACAACAAACAACAGCAGCAACAAGACAACAATAAGACAGGAACAAAACAACAACTAACAAAGAACAACAACAAGAGGGAACAAAACAACAAAATAACAGCAATAGGAACCAACAACAACAAGGACAAAATAACAACAGCAGCGGCAACAAGAACAACAAGACAAGGACAAAACAACAACAACAGCCCAACAACAGCAGCAACAAGAACAAACAACAAGACAGGACAAACAACAACAACAGCAACAACACAACAACAACAACAACAACAACAACAACAACAGGAACAAACAACAACAACAGCAACAACAACAACAACAAAAAACAACAACAATAACAGGATAGTAACTAACAGCGCCAACAACAACAACAAGACAGGACAACAACAACAACAACAACAACAACAAAAACAAGACAAGGAACAACAACAACAGCAACAACAACAACAACAATAACAACAGCAACAACAACAACAACAACAACAACAACAACAACAACAACAACAACAACAACAACAACGAACAAACAATAACCAGCAACAACAACAACAACAACAACAACAACAACAACAATAACAGGAACAAAACAACAACAGGAGCAACAACAACAACAACAAGAACAGGAACAAAACAACAGCAGCAACAAGAACAACAACAAGAACAGGAACAAAACAACAACAACAAGAACAGGAACAAAACAACAACAGCAACAACAAGAACAACAACAAGAACAGGAACAAAACAACAACAACAACAACAACAACAGGAACAAAAACAACAACAGCAGCAACAAGAACAACAGGAAAAAAACAACAACAAGAAGAACAGGAACAAAACAAAAACAACAACAACAACAACAACAACAACAACAGGAACAAAACAACAACAACAAGAACAGGAACAGGAGCAAAACAACAACAGGAACAAAACAAGAACAACAACAATAACAACAACAACAATGACAAGAACAACAACATGATTTACTATCCCAGGATTATTGTGTCAGGTCAAGATCTTTTTCCTTTTCTTCTTTTTTCTTCTTCATCGTCATCATCATCATCATCGTCATCATCATCATCATCATCATCATCATCATCATCATTATCGTCATCATCGTCATCATCATCATCATCATCATCGTCATCATCATCATCATCATCATCATCATCATCATCATTATCGTCATCATCGTCATCATCATCATCATCATCATCGTCATCATCATCATCATCATCATTATCGTCATCATCGTCATCATCATCATCATCATCATCATCATCATCATCATTATCGTCATCATCGTCATCATCATCATCATCATCATCATCATCATCATCATCATCATCTCTTTTAAACAATATTTCACAGCTTAATCTCTTCACTTGTGTTGACCGTGAGAGTGTATAAGTAGTATTGGTTGTCTCCTTCAGTCCTGTCACACTGAAAGAGGATCGTACACCCGGAAGGCCCACAGATCAACACCACAGACAAGGTTACAGTCGTACCCTCAACATGATCCTCTGATGCTCATTTGTTTTGTTTGTTTGATTTTTTGGCTTAGGTGCAACTCCATCCTTATTACTTATACATTGACTATCAGGTGTCAATAAATCTAATCTCTCTCTCTCTCTCTCTCTCTCTCTCTCTCTCTCTCTCTCTCTCTCTCTCTCTCTCTCTCTTTCAAATAAGGGAGAGGGAGGGAGTGAGGGATAGAGTGAGGAAAAGAGAAATGAAAGGGAGAGGATAGAGAGATCTGGAGAGGGGATGAAGGGTGAAGGAAGGGAGTGAGGAGAGAGGTGAGAGAGTGAGACGACAGGGCGAGAGTGAGGGAGGGAGGAGGGAGGGAGGGTGGGGAGGGAGGAGGAGGAGTAAGGAGGGGAGAGCAGGTGAACATCTAATAATACCCAACTCAGATATGGAAGCCATCACACCTGTCCATCAGACCAGACAGGTAATGAACGCTCCCTTCACCTGGTGACCTTGTTGTGTCGTGACCTCACAACACCACCTGGTGACCTTGTTGTGTCGTGACCTCACAACACCACCTGGTGACCTTGTTGTGTCGTGACCTCACAACACCACCTGGTGACCTTGTTGTGTCGTGACCTCCTAACCCACCACCTAAAGTGACCTTGTTGTGTCGTGACCTCACAACACCACCTGGTGACCTTGTTGTGTCGTGACCTCACAACACCACCTGGTGACCTTGTTGTGTCGTGACCTCACAACACCACCTGGTGACCTTGTTGTGTCGTGACCTCACAACACCACCTGGTGACCTTGTTGTGTCGTGACCTCACAACACCACCTAATGTTTATGTTGTGTCGTGACCTCACACACACCTGGTTCAGGTAACGAAATGGAGGCGTTGGTGAAGGCTCGAGTGTGTGTGTGTGTGTGTGTGTGTGTGTGTGTGTGTGTGTGTGTGTGTGTGAGATGTGTGTGTGTAAATAATAATAATAATAATAAACGGTATATTGAAAAAGTTTGCAGCCCGAAGGCTGAAAATATACATTGGACATAAATGACTTATTACATACATTGGTGGTTTAACAAAAACCTTCATTATAGAAAGGTGAAGGAACATACAGTGAACATACAGATTAATGTAGTTGTTGAACAGCAAACACGTAGTGTAGTAACTCTCTCCCAGATGGCGTTATGAGGGGCATCACGTGGAGTACTAGTTCCCTCACAGGTAGTGTTATGAGGGGCGTGACGTGGTGTAGTAATTCCCTCACAGATAAGAACATAAAAACATAAGAATGGAGGAAACTGCAGCGGGCCTATTGGCCCATACTGGGCAGTCCCGTTTACACCCAACCCCTATTGCTCATATGAGCATCCAACCTATGTTTGAAGCAATTCAGCGTATTCGAGTTAATGATGATATTTGGCAACTTGTTCCATTCATCCACTACTCTGTTTCCAAACCAGTGTTTACCTATTTCACGCCTAAATCTAAATTTGTCTAATTTAAAACCATTGTTACGAGTTCGCTCCTGGTTGGATAATTTGAGTACCTTTGTAATGTCCCCTTTGTTTAGCCCTGCCTTCCACTTATACACCTCTATCAGGTCGCCCCTCGCTCTACGTCTCTCAAGAGAGTGCAAATTAAGATGCTTTAACCTGTCTCTATACTCAAGGTTCCTAATGCCCGGGATTAGTCTTGTCATTCTCCTCTGAATTCTTTCCAAGGATTCTATATCCATTCTGTAATACGGTGACCAGAACTGAACTGCGTAGTGCGTAATCCAGGTGTGGTCTCACAAGAGCAAGATACAGTTTTAGGATGACCTCGCTTGTCTTGTAACTGACACTCCTTTGTATGAACCCAAGTACTTTATTAGCCTTGTTACGAGCAAAAACACATTGTTTACATCTCCTATACTGAGTACTTTACATTTGTCTACGTTGAATTTCATCTGCCATTTTTCAGACCATTCGAAAAATTTGTTTAGATCTTCCTGTAGTTTTGCCGAGTCCTCGTCAGATTTGATAACACGTCCTATTTTAGTGTCATCAGCAAATTTACTTATGTTGCTGTCTATGCCGATATCTATGTCGTTTATGTATATAATAAATAATAGTGGTCCAAGTACTGAGCCTTGGGGAACTCCACTTGTGACGTTGCTCCAATGGGACTTAGTGCCGTTAATGCTCACTCCTTTGTTTTCATAATCATAATAACCACGCCTAATCCATTTAAGGATGTCACCTTTGAATACCATGAAACTTCTACCTTTCTAATTAGTCTTTCGTGGGGGACTCTGTCGAAGGCTTTGCCTAAAAGTCAGAATACCACATCATAATTGTGCCTCGTCCACCGATTTAAAGCGATGAAAAGAATGTTAATAGATTAGTTAGGCAAGAACGTCCGCTTGTGAAGCCATGCTGGGAATCATTGATCAATCGGTGCTTCTCCAGGTGATTTCGAATAGAGTTTGAAATGATTGCTTCCAGTAATTTGCCTACTATTGATGTTAGACTGATTGGGCGGTAGTTAGAGGATAGTGATCAATCCCCCTTCTTGAAAGTCGGTATTACATTCGCTATCCTCCAGGATTCTGGTACTACACCTGTTTTTAAGGACATGTTAAACAACTTTGTTAAGGGCATACTAAGCTCTTCCTTACATTCCTTTAATACTCTGGCAAATATCTCATCGGGACCAGGTGACTTATTAGGCTTCAGTTTGTCTATTTGCTTACTAACATCGTTACTAGTCACTACTATTTCACTTAATTTGTTTTCTTCACTATCTCTGAATAGAGTCGGTGCCTCGGGTATCATGTTTAAATTTTCGGTGGTGTTACGAGGGGCCTGATGATGTAGTAATTCCCTCACAGATGGTGTTATGAGGTGCCTGATGCGGTGTAGTAATTCCCTCACAGATGGTGTTATGAGGTGCCTGATGCGGTGTAGTAATTCCCTCACAGATGGTGTTATGAGGGGCATCACGTGGTGTAGTAATTACCTCACAGATGGTGTTATGAGGGGCATCACATGGCGTAGTAATTCCCTCACAGATGGTGTTATGAGGGGCATCACGTGGTGTAGTAATTCCCTCACAGATGGTGTTATGAGGGGCATCACATGGCGTAGTAATTCCCTCACAGATGGTGTTATAGAGGGGGCATCGTGGTGTGACAATTCCTCACAGGTGGTCATTATAGGGAGCATCACGTGGTGTAGTAATTCCCTCACAGATGGTGTTATGAGGGGCATCACGTGGTGTAGTAATTCCCTCACAGATGGTGTTATGAGGAGCATCACGTGGTGTAGTAGTTCCTTCACAGATGGTGTTATGAGGGGCATCACATGGTGTAGTAGTTCCCTCACAGATGGTGTTATGAGGAACCTCACATGATGCTGTAGCAACTAGCAACTCATTCACTACGTGGTGTCGTAGCATCATGGGGACACCACGAGGTCCGTTGTCACAGGACTTCATTCACTCAAGTGGGTGAGGTGTGGTCCCAGGCCTCTCTATCGTGGAGTCTCAGGGGAATTATCACTGGGTACCTGGGACCTCACTGTGTGAAGGTTAGCTTGGGTAAGACTCAACTGTAACTGCCAAGTTTTTTTTCACTGACTTAAGCACTGTTCACCACTATTCAACACTGGTTCCATTCCTTTCCCAAATGAAATAGTAACTTTTGGCGAGAACTTGTTGATATTGCTGTGGGGAGGAGGGTTCAGGGGAGGGAGTTGGCATGGGCCAACATAATAGTTGACGTGGCTGCTGCTAGAGCAGCGCCAGGTGCGTCTGACCCATCTTGACCCGTCGGTGGTCAAGGATGAAGTGTGTGTGTGTGTGTGTGTGTGTGTGTGTGTGTGTGTGTGAGAGATGAGTGTGAGTGTAAGTGTGAGATGTGAGATGTGTGTGTGCCTTTGGCAGACTCCATAACCGTGTCTTCAGCTGTAGGGAGCTGAAATTATCTACAAAGTTACACGTTTATCGAGCAGTGGTCCTCCCCACCCTGCTATATGGCAGCGAGACATGGGTCACATACAGGAGGCACCTCAAGGCACTTGAAAACTTTCACCAACGTAGTCTACGTTCCATCCTCTGAGTTCGCTGGAAAGACAAGAGAACAAATGCCAGTATTCTTGCTGACACCAACTGTAGGAGCATCGAGGCTACCATTATCCATGAATAACTACCCTGGATTGGCCATGTTACCCGCATGGACAACAGTAGACTGCCAAAGCAGCTACTTTACAGTCACCTAACGAATAGTAAACATAACGCTGGCGGGCAACTGAAAAGGTATAAGGATAGTCTTAAGACAAACCTGAAAAAGTGCAAAATCGACCCCCTCACCTGGCAGACGATTACTCCACACCTTAACACTTGAAGGATCAATACTTTCGAGTTAGCCTGACTGCATACCGAGGCAAACAAGCGCCAACACCGGAAAGACGCTGCCGCCGCCCCTCCCGCACTAGATGTAGCCCTCCACTTGTGCAACATCTGTGGACGACCCTGCTGGTCCCGTATCGGCCTCTTTAGTCACCTCAGAGCTCACCAACGAAGGTGACATCCTTAATAACTCATATCATTGTATCGTAGCTGGATGATCGTCATACTCGATTCCGAGTGACAGCAAAGTAGTAGTAGTAGTGTGTGTGTGTGTGTGTGTGTGTGTGTGTGTGTGTGTGTGTGTGTGTGTGTGTGTGTGCTCAGCAACAGGAAAAACTCACAAATGTATTTACCAGCGACGGAGTTGTTGACCCCAAGGCTCCAGTGTCGCCACCACATAACCTCACTACTCTATCTCTCATAATCTATATTCCTCTCTCATTCTCTCTCGTCAGTAATCATCGTAAGGTACAATATAAACTCTGACCATATAATTAAGAACACGAACATTGCTAAAATATAGACACATATATACCATAAAATGCTGACGTTATGACATAGTATGAAAACATTATTTACAGTCAGATGCGGATTAACGTCTTGAAGGGGCCCGGGGTACTTAAGATGGCTTGTGGTCCTGTCTGTTAATGTTATCTCATAATGTTCTAAAGAAATAATATGAACTTTTCTTTCTTGTTCTCCACCAGAGGGCCTCTTACATTGGCATAATACATTAATAAATAAATTATTAATATGGCCAAAAAACGCGGGAAAGTCAAGCGAGTGTTTATACTACCAGACTGCCCTCCCTGTCCCCCCCCCCCCAAATTAAAATAAATAATTAAAAAAATAAATAAAATCATACGAGTGTTTACCTTATGGACAGCTAGATGAACGTTCCTTATGGTGCGTCCAGGAAGCGTTTTGTATACATTACGTCCTGGCAGAAAAAAACGCGGGAAAAAACAAATGAACGTCTGTAAGTAAACAAACACGGAGAATGGGCTGAGTGACGGTAGGGTAAGTGTTGTTGGTGGCTGGGTGTGCAAGTGAGATATTCAACCCCTCTCTCTCTCTCTCTCTCTCTCTCTCTCTCTCTCTCTCTCTCTCTCTCTCTCTCACTACATTACAGATAAACAACACACACATAAACTGGTCCTGAAATAAATACAGTATTAAGCATCACCACACGACGCCATTAACAAAAGCATTACCTAATTAAATTACCCTTATGTTACCTGTGTGTGTGTGTGTGTGTGTGTCATTCACTACCCGTCTCTTGTGATGGGATTTTTTTTTTGTAGAGAAGGGAAGGGTGAAAGAAGATTAGAGATGGGGGAAGGAAGTTATAGTTCGGAAATTGAAGAAATTTACCAGGTAAGAGCGGGAGGGCTGACCGCCTAGCTAAGCTAATAGTGTGTTAGGGTTGTGTCATGGGTTAGTTATTGTCTGTCGGTACAGGCACTAGACATCCTACCCTGTCCCATATATGGGTGTTTTAAGGGCCTTATTTCATATTCCGCCGACCCTACTGGCGGATGCTGGCCTAGGGAGGTTGTCTATTGCCTGGCCGTGTAGATCGGGGGTGGTAATGGACCTTTTGAGATTTGGTAACTTTTTGGGAACCATGTATGGTTGTTGTCGTTATCTGGTGGGAGTCTTTGAAGGAGTTCTTGCTCTGATCGTTCTATCTTTTGCCAGATTCTGCTGGCCAGGGTGTGCAGCTGCTGGTTGATGGGTTTTATTCTCAGGTCTCTGTATGTCTCGGCTGTGGTTCTGGTGGCGGGTTATCTTTCACCTGTGACGAATCTTAGGGCTTCATTTTGGACCACCTGTAATTTTCGTTCATGTCTCCAATGATGTAGGTTGGGTGGTGGTATGATAGGAGTCTGTGGAAGTCCCCGTAGGGCAGGTAGTCCCTGCGTGGTGGGAGGTAGGTTGTGGCTATTATGATTGGTCCTGTGGTCAGGTTGATTTGAACAGCGAGAGTTTCAGAGGTGAAGTCGTCTATGATTCTGTGGTGGACATCTCTTTTTATGGCGATGGCCACCCCGTCATTTGGCTCCTCTGATAGATTGGATTCATGGATCCTGTAACCAAATATTTGCTGTTCCTCAGCCGCCTTTTGGCCGTGTGGGTTTATGAGTATAATATCTGCGTCAACTTGGTTGTATTGGCTGGACAAACTGAATTTATTAGTTCTCCAGTGGAGGACGTTATGTTGCATTATTTTCACTGCCTTACGTAGCGAGTCCATTGTATCTTGTTCTTGATTTTGGGGGATCCCTCGGATTCGTGGTTTGTTCACTGTGCGTCCATTCCTCAATTTTTTATCATCCCAACGGATTACTTTTGGATGCAGTTTGTTTAATCGACCCGTTTTTGTTTAATGGCCTCGTGGATGGCCGCCTCGGAACTGGGGTGGTCGTACTTCCATTTCATCTTGTACTCCAATACTCCTTTAGCGACTTCATCACGTGTACAGTCCTCGTTGATGTGGTCTGGTACGTAGATGCGTAGATTCAGGTCTTTACCTGATAGATCGCTTGGAGTCTGAGAGACGAGTATCATCTCCGGTGTGGGTACTTGAGCATCCACACCAGAGACCACTGTTGTCTCCTCAGTGCTAGTTGGAGTTTGGGGGACTTGTGGGATACTGTACTTTGTTGAGGAGGGAGGGGTGATGTGGGAGGGGGGATGGAAGGAGGGACGGAGGAGGGAGTGAAGGAGGAGGAGGAGAAGGGAGGAGGAGGTAGTGTGTGGTGATGGAGGGAGGGTACGGAGGAAGGGAGGGAGGAAAGGGGGGAGGGAGGGAGGGAGGGAGGGAGAAAGGGAGGGAGGGAGGCAGGGTAGTGTGTGGTGATCGAGGGAGGTGGGAGGGAGACTTCACTTACACACACGCACACACCACCCGGTGTCTCCATGACCACGTGAGGTCCTTCATATCAACACCCGAGGACGAGTTACTACACCAGGTGAACACCACACCACCTGGTGTCTCCATGACCAGCCCAGGCCCGGGCCATCAACTGTAAACTATAATAATTCGTATGTTCAATCATTGTTCCTTCTTCTTTCAGTAATGAAAGCTTTTGTTAAACGACCCACCCACCCCATGTCTTTGTATGTAACAAGTCATAAGTCATTTATGTCCAATGTGTATTTTCAGGCTTCGCGCTGCAGAACTTTTTCAATATACCGTTAATTATTATTATTATTATTATTATTATTGTTATTGTTGTTGTTGATGTTGTTGTTGTTGTTGTTGTAACACGCTCTCTCACACACACACGACTACGTTCCTTTACTGGTGCTTCACATGTTGTTGTTGTTGTTGTTGTTGTTGTTGTTGTTACACGCTCTCTCACACACACACGACTACGTTCCTTTACTGGTGTTTCACATGTTGGTGTTGTTGTTGTTGTTGTTGTTGTTGTTGTTGTTGCTGTTGCCATGCTGCTTGTTGTTGTTGTTGTTGTTGTTACATCGCTCTCTCAATAACAACAACGACCACGTTCCTTCACTGGTGCTTCACATGTTGTTGTTGTTGTTGTTACATCGGTTCTCTTCATCAATACGACTACGTTCCTTTACTGGTGCTTCACATGTTGTTGTTGTTGTTGTTGTTGTTGTTGTTGTTACACGCTTCGTCATCAACACACGATCACGTTCCTTTACTGGTGCTTCACATGTTGTTGTTATGGCATATACACGCCTCTCACACACACGACTACGTTCTCACATTGGTGCTTCACATGCGAAAGAAAGTTGTTGTTGTTGTTACACGCTCTCTCACACACACGACTACGGTTCCTTTACTGGCGCTTCACATGTTGTTGTTGTTGTTGTTGTTACACGCTCTCACACACACGACTACGTTCTTTACTGGTGTCATGTTGTTGTTGGTTGTTGTTGTTGTTGTTACATCGCCTTCTCTCACACACACACGGCTACGTTCTTTACTGGTGGTGCTTCACATGTTGTTGTTGTTGTTACAGTACACGCTCTCTCACACACACACGACTACGTTCCTTTTACTGGTGCTTTCATGTTGTTGTTGTTGTTGTTGTTGTTGCACGCCTTCTCTCACAATAACACGACTACGTTCCTTTACTTGCGCTTCACATGTTATTGTTGTTGTTGTTTGTTGTTGTTGTTGCTGCTTGTTACACGCTCTCACACACACACACGACTACGTTCCTTTTACTGGTGCTTCACATGTTGTTGTTGTTGTTGTTACACGCCTCTCACTAATAATGACTACGTTCCTTACTGCTTCTCATTATGTTGTTGTTGCTGTTGTTGTTACACGCTTCTCACACACACACGGTTACGTTCCTTTACTGGTGCCTCCTCACATGTTGTTGTTGTTGTTGTTGGTTGTTACACGCCTCTCTCACACACACGACTACGTTCCTTACTGGTGCTTCACATGTTGTTGTTGTTGTTGTTTGTTGTTGTTACACGCTCTCTCTCTCACACACATGACTACGTTCCTTTACTGGTGCTTCACATGTTGTTACAGCAGCAGAAAGGTTACACGCTCTCACACACACGACTACGTTCCTTTACTGGTGCTTCTCTCTCACATGTTGTTGTTGCTATAGCGCTGTTGTTGTTAAGGTTGTTACACGCTCTTCACACACACGACTACGTTCTTACTGGTGTCACATGTTGTTGTTGTTGTTGTTGTTGTTGTTACATCGCCTTCACACACACACTCCACTATTGTTCCTTTACTGGTGCTTCACATGTTGTTGTTGTTGTTGTTGTTGTTGTTGTTGTTACACGCCTTCTCACACACAATAATGACTACGTTCCTCACTGGTGCTTCACATGCTGTTGTTGTTAAGGTTAAGTTGTTGTTACATCAGCTCTCTCACATCAATAATGACCACGTTCCACTGGAAAAGTTTCACATGTTGTTGTTGTTGTTGTTGTTGTTGTTGTTGTTGTTATGACCGCCCTCTTCAATATCATCACGACTACGTTCCTTACTGGTGCTTCACATGTTGTTGTTGTTGCTGTTGTTAAGGTTTGTTACATCGCCACAACACGACTACGTTCCTTTCTACTGGTGCTTCACATGTTGTTGTTGTTGTTGTTGTTGCTGTTGTTACACGCTCTCTCCTCTCACACACGACCACGTTCCTTTTACTGGTGCTTTTGTTATGTTGTTTGTTGTTGTTGTTGTTGTTGTTACATCGCCTTCTACCAATAATAACACGACTACGTTCCTTTGATTGGTGCTTCACATGTTGTTGTTGTTGTTGTTGTTGTTGTTGTTACACGCTCTCTCTCAATAATAACAATAATGACCACGTTCCTTTTACCGGTGCTTCACATGTTGTTGTTGTTGTTGTTGTTGGCTATGTTGTTGTTGTTACAACGCCTTCAATACCAATAACGACCACGTTCCTTTACTGGTGCTTCCACATGTTGTTGTTGTTGTTATTGTTGTTGTTGTTAGTTTACACTTCCTTCTCAGCCATCAATAATAATACCCATCACGTTCCTTTTACTGAAATGCTTACGTTGTTGTTGTTGTTGTTGTTGTTACACGCCTCTCTCGCCAATAATAACGACTACGTTCCTTTACTGGTGCTTCCACATGTTGTTGTTGTTAAGGTTGTTTAAGGTTGTTATAAGGTTAAGCGTTGTTACACGCTCTCTCTCTCATCATCATCATCACCACGTTCCTTTACTGGTGCTTCACATATTGTTGTTGTTGTTGTTGTTGTTGTTACACGCCTCTCACACAACGAGACTACGTTCCTTTAATGGTGCTTTCACATGTTGCTGTTGTTGTTGCTGTTGTTGTTTCATCGCTCTCTCTCACTACCACACGACTACGTTCCTTTAATTTATGCTTCTCACATGTTGTTGTTGCCATAAGGTTTGTTGTTACACGCTCTCTCACACAATAACGACTACGTTCCTTTTACTGGTGCTTCCACATGTTGTTGTTGTTGTTGTTGTTGTTGTTACATCGCCTTCAATACCAACAATAACGACTACGTTCCTTTACTGGTGCTTCACATGTTGTTGTTGTTGCTGTTGTTGTTGTTGTTGTTACACGCTTCCTCTCACACACACACGACCATGCTCCTTACTGCTTCACATGTTGTTGTTGCTGTTGTTGTTGTTGTTGTTGCTGTTGTTGTTACATCGCCTCTCACACACGACTACGTTCCTTTACTGGTGCTTCACATGTTGTTGCTTGGTTATTGTTGTTGTTGTTACATCGCCCTCTCACACACACACGACTACGTCTTTACTGGTGCTCACATGTTGTTGCTTGTTGTTGTTGTTGTTGTTGTTACACGCTCTCTCTCAATAATAATAATGACTACGTTCCTTTACTGGTGCTTCACATGTTGTTGTTGTTGTTGTTGTTGTTAAGGTTGTTGTTACACGCTCTTCACACACACACGACTACGTTCCTTTCACTGGTGCTTCACATGTTATTGTTATTGTTGTTGTTGTTGTTACACGCTCTCTCTCACACAATAATGACCATTGTTCCTTTACTGGTGCTTCACATGTTGTTGTTGTTGGCTGTTGTTACACGCTCTCTCACTAATAATAACGACTACGTTCTTTACTGGTGCTTCCTCACATGTTGTTGTTGTTGTTGTTGTTGTTGTTGTTGTTGTTGTTGTTGTTGCTGTTGTTGTTGTTGTTGTTACACGCTTCACACACACGACTGGCTGTTCCTTTTAACAGCTTCACATGTTGTTGTTGTTGTTATATGTTACATCGCTCTTCACACACACGACTACGTTCCTTTACTGGAAGCTTACATGTTGTTGTTGTTGTTGTTACACGCTCTTCACACACACGACTACGTTCCTTTACTGGTGCTTCACATGTTGTTGTTGTTGGTTAGTTGTTGTTACACGCTCTCTCTCTCACACACACACGACCACGTTCCTTACTGGTGCTTCACATGTTGTTGCTTGCTATGTTGTTGCTGTTGTTACATCGCCTCTCTCCTCAATAATAACAATAACGACTACGTTCCTTTACTGGTGCTTCCACATGTTGCTGCTTGCTGTTGTTGCTGCCAACGCCTTCTCACACACAATGACTGATGTTCCTTACTGCGCCTGTTGTTGTTGTTGTTGTTGTTGTTGTTGTTGTTGTTACACGCCTCTCACAATATCAATAACGACTACGTTCACGTTCCTTAGTGGCGCCATTACGTTGTTGTTGTTGTTTACTCTCTCACAATATCAACACGAGACCAAGTCTTTACTGGAGAAGCTTCACATAAGAAAGAAAGAAAGAAAGTTGGTGTTGTTGTTACATCATTTCACACACACACGACTACGTTCCTTACTGAAGCTCACATGTTGTTGTTATAAGGTTACATTAATGACTACGTTCCCTTACTGGTGCTTCACATGTTGTTGTTGTTGTTGCTTGTTGTTGTTGTTGTTAACGCCTTCTGCCATCAATACCAACGACTACGCGTTCCTTTTACTGGTGCTTCACATGTTGTTGTTTGTTGTTATGTTACACGCCTCACACGACTATCGCCTTTACTGGTGCTTCATACGTTGTTGTTGTTGTTGTTGTTGTTGTTGTTACACGCTCTCTCACACACACACGACCACGTTCCTTTACTGGTGCTTCACATGTTGTTGTTGTTGTTGTTGTTGTTGTTGTTACATTCTCACACCACCACACGACTACATTCCTTTACTGGAAAGCCTACATGTTGTTGTTGTTGTTGTTATTACATACATCGCTCTTCACACACACACGACTACGTTCCTTTACTGGTGCTTTCACATGTTGTTGTTGTTGTTGTTGTTGTTACATCGCTTCACACACACACACGACTACGTTCCTTTACTGGTGCTCACATGTTGTTGTTGTTACACGCCTTCAATAATAATAATAACGACTACGTTCCTTTACTGGTGCTTCACATGTTGTTATTGTTGTTGTTGTTGTTGTTACACGCCTTCTCAATAATAATAACACGACTTCACGCCTTTACTGGTGCCGTTATGTTGTTGTTGTTGTTGTTGTTGTTACATCGCCTCTCAATAATAACAACAATGACTACGTTCCTCACTGGCGCTTCCACATGTTGTTGTTGTTGTTGGCTGAAAGAAGAAAGAGTTGTTGTTGTTGTTGTTGTTGTTGTTGTTGCCACATCGCTCTCACATCATTGGCTGACTACGTTCCTTACTGGTGCTTCACATGTTGTTGTTGTTGTTGTTAAGGTTGTTACACGCCTCTCACACACACACTACGTTCCTTTTACTGCGCTCACATGTTGTTGTTGTTTGTTACACGCTCTCAATAATATCGACTAGCTCCTTTTACTGGTGCTCACATGCTGTTGTTATATGTTATGACGCCTCTCACACATCACACGACTACGTTCCTTATCACTGGTGCTTCACATGTTGTTGTTGTTGTTAAGGTTATACGTTACGTTGTTGTTACACGCTCTCTCACTACCACACGACTACGTTCCTTTACTGGTGTTTCAATATTGTTGTTGTTTTGTTGTTGTTGAGCCTCTCAATAACAACACGACTACGTTCTCACCAGGCTTCACATGTTGCCGTTAAGTGTTGTTGCTTGTTGATGTTGTTGTTGTTGTTGTTGTTAGCCGTTGTTGCCATCGCCTTCAATACGCCCACACGACTACGCTCCTTTTACTGGTGCTTCTCACATGTTTTTGTTGTTGTTGTTGTTGTCAACGCCTTCCCACAATAATAACGACCATTGCCCTTTACTGTACCACATGTTGTTGTTGTTGTTGTTGTTGTTGTAGTTGTTGTTGTTACATCGCTCTCAAATAATAACAACACGATCACGTGTTCCTTTACTGGTGCTCACATGCTGCTGCTGTTGTTGTTGTTGTTGTTGTTACACGCCTCTCCTCAATAACACACGACTACGTTCCTTTACTCTGGTGTTTCACATGTTGTTGTTGTTGTTGTTGTTGTTGTTGTTACATCGCCTCTCCTCACTACACGACTACGTTCCTTTACTGGTGCTTCACATGTTGTTGTTGTTGTTGTTGCTGTTGTTGTTACACGCTCTCTCACAATAATAATGACTACGTTCCTTTACTGGTGCTTCACATGTTGTTGTTATGTTAAGCAGCGTTGCTGCTGTTACACGCGCTCTCACACGACCCCGTTCTCACTGGTGCTTCACATGCTGTTGTTAAGGTTGTTGTCAGTTGTTACACGCTCTCTCAACATCACACACGACTACGTTCCTTTACTGACACACACGACTACGTCCTTTACTGGTGCTTCACATGTTGTTGTTGTTGTTGTTGTTGTTGTTGTTACACGCTCTCTCACACACACACGACTACGTTCCTTTACTGGTGCTTCCACATGTTGGTGTTGTTGTTGTTGTTGTTGTTGTTGTTGTTGTTACACGCTCTCTCCACACACACGACTACGTTCCTTACTGGTGCTCACATGTTGTTGTTGTTGTTGTTGTTGTTGTATACACTCTCTCTCCACACACGACTACGTTCCTTTACTGGTGCTTCACATGTTGTTGTTGTTGTTGTTGTTGTTGTTACACGCCTCTCACACACACACGACTACGTTCCTTTACTGGTGCTTCACATTTTTGTTGTTGTTGTTGTTGTTGTTGTTGTTGTTACACGCTCTCACACACACGACTACGTTCCACTGGTGCTTCACATGTGTTGTTGTTGTTGTTGTTGTTACACGCCTTCACACAAACGACTACGTTCCTTTACTGGTGCTTCACATGTTGTTGTTGTTGTTGTTGTTGTTGTTACACGCTCTCTCACACACACGACTACGTTCCTTTACTGGTGCTTCACATGCTGTTGTTGTTGTTGTTGTTGTTGTTACACGCCTCTCACAAAACACGACTACGTTCCTTTACTGGTGCTTCACATGTTGTTGTTGTTGTTGTTGTTGTTGTTGTTACACGCCTCTCTCACACACACGACTACGTTCCTTTACTGGTGCTTCACATGTTGTTGTTGCTGTTGTTGTTGTTGTTGTTACACGCCTCTCACACACACACAGACTACGTTCCTTTACTGGTGCTTCACATGTTGTTGTTGTTGTTGTTGTTGTTGTTGTTGTTTGTTGTTACACGCTCTCCTCACACACACGACTACGTTCCTACTGGTGCTTCACATATTTGTTGTTGTTGTTGTTGTTGTTGTTGTTACACGCTCTCTCACACACACACACGACTATTCCTTTACTGGTGCTTCACATGTTGTTGTTGTTGTTGTTGTTGTTACACGCCTCTCACACAAAACGACTACGTTCCTTTACTGGTGCTTCACATGTTGTTGTTGTTGTTGTTGTTGTTGTTGTTGTTGTTACACGCCTCTCACACACAAACGACTACGTTCCTTACTGGTGCTTCACATGTTGTTGTTATTGTTGTTGTTGTTGTTACACGCTTCTCTC
>NW_024753249.1:0-16957 GCF_018991925.1 Homarus americanus
CCTGACACTCCTTGGTACTCCTCTGACACTCCCAGGTACACCTCAGGGCCTCCCAGGTACACCCTAGACACTCCACAGGTACACCTCAGACACTCCCAAGGTGCACCCTGACACTCCCAGGTACACCTCACAGCCTCAGGCACACACCTCTGACACTCATAGGCCTCCTCTGGCCTCCGTGGTACTCCTCTGACACTCCCAAGTACGCCTGAGACACTCCCAGGTTACACCACTAACCTCCCAGGTATACCTCAACCTCCAAGGTCCACTTCTGACACACTCCGTGGTACTCCTCCTGACACTCCCGGGGCTGCCTCAGACACTCCTAGGTACACCTCAGACACTCCCATGTACATCTGAACACTCCCAGTTACCTGACACTCCCAGATGCACCTCTGACACTGCCAGGTACACCTCTGGCCTCCCAGGTACACCTCTGACACTCTAGGTACACCTCCGACCTCCCAGGTACACCTTAGACACTCCCAGGTACACCACTGAGCACTCCCAGGTATACCTCTGACACTCCCAGGTCCACTTCTGACACTCCCAGTTACACCTCAGACACTCCCAGGTGCTCCTCTGACACTGCCAGGTACACCTCAGACACTGCCAGGTACACCTCCAGACACTACCAGTTACACCTCAGACACTCTCAGGTACACCTCAGACCTCCTAGGTACTCCTCTGGCCTCCCAGGTACACCTGTGACACTCCCATGTACACCTCTGGCACTCCCATGTACACCTCAGACACTCCCAGGTACACCTCCTGACACACCTGGTACTCCTCTGACACTCCCAGGTACATCTCAGACACTCGGGTACACCTCTGACACTCCCAGGTTCACCTCAGACACTCCCAGGTACACCTCTGACCTCCCCAGGTACACCTCTGACACTCCCAAGGTACACCTCCGGCACTCCGAGGTACACCTCAGACTCTCCCAGGTACATCTCAGACACTCCCAGGTACACCTCTGGCCTCCCAGGCACCTCAACACTCCCAGGTACACCTCAGACACTCCCATGTACACCTCGGGCCTCCCAGGTACCTACTGACCTCCCAGACACCTCTGACCTCCCAGGTCAACTTTTGACCTCCCAGGTACACCTGTAGACACTCCCAAGGTGCACCTCTGACACTGCCAGGTACACCTCTCAGACACTGCAGGTACTCCTCAGACACTGCTCCAGGTACACCTCCAGACACTCAAGGTACACTTCCAGACCTCCTAGGTACACCTCTGACCTCCCAGGTGCCTCCTGACACTCCCAGGTAAACCTCTGATACTCCCAGGTACCTCAGACACTCCCAGATTTACCCCTGACACTCCCTGGTACTCCTCCTGGCACTCCCAGGGCCTCAGACACTCCCAGGTACATTTGACACTCCCAGGTGCCTCAGACACTCCCAGGTACACCTCTGACCTCCCAGGTACACCTATGACCTCCTCTGACACTCCGTGGTACTCCCCTGACCTCCGTGAGGTACTCCTCTGACCTCCCAGGTACACCTCAGACACTCCCAGGTACACCCTAGACACTCAGGTACACCTCAGGGCCTCCCAGGTGCACCCCTGACACATGGAGTACACCTCTGAGGCACTCCCAGGCCACACCTCTGACCCTCCCTGGTACGCCTCAGACACTCCCAGGTACACCTCTGATGCTCCCAGGTACACCTCTGGCCTCCCAGGTACACCACTGACTCTCCCAGGTACACCAATGACACTTTCAGATTACTCCACTGACACTCCCTGGGTACATCTGACACTCCCAGGTACACCTCCAGACACTCCCAGGTGCACTCAGGCACTCCAGTGCCTGGCCTCCCAGGTGCACCTCTGACACTCCAGATTACCTCTCTGGCACTCCCAGGTGCACCTCCGACACTCCCAGGTACACCTCCGACACTCCTAGGTGCACCCTGACACTCCCACAGGTACCTCTGACACTCCCAGGTGCACCTCTCACACTCGCGGTGCACCTCCGACACTCCAGGTACACCTCCGGCACTCCCAGGTACACTTCTGGCTCCCAAGGTACCTCAGACACTCCCAGGTACACCTCCTGATACTCCCAGGTATACATCTGACCTCCCAGGTACACCACTGACCTCCCCAGGTACCGCTGACACTGCCAGGTGCACCTCCAGACACTCCCAGGTACACCTCCGATACTCCCAGGTACACCTCCGACATCTCCAGGTACACCCTGGAAACTCCCAGGTACACCTCTGACACTCCCAGGTACACCTCTGACCTCCCAGGTACACCTCCACGACACTCCCAGGTGCACTTCATTACTCAAGACACCTCCTGACACTCCCAGGTGCACCTTCGACCTCCCAAGGTAAACCTCAGACACTCCCAGTGCACCTCTGACCTCCCAGGTACTACCTCAAGACACTCCCAGATTACCTCTGACACTCTCAGGTACACCTCTGGCAGCTCCCAGGTACATCTCAGACACTCCCAGGTACACCTCTGGCCTCCCAGGTACACCCCACACACACTACCAGGTGCACCTCTGACCTCAGATTGCTCCTCTCTCACTCCGTGGTACTCCTCTGACCTCCATGGTATCTGACCTCCAGGTACCCTCAGACACTCCCAGGTACACCTCCGACACTCCCAGGTACACCTGACACTCCCAGGTACACCTCTGACACTCCCAGGTACACCTCTGATACTCCCAGGTAAACCTCCGACACACCCAGGTACACCTCCGGCCTCCCAGGAACACCTCTGACCTCCCAGGTACACCTCCGACACTCCCAGGTACACCCCTCACACTCCCAGGTACACCTCTGGCCTCCCAGGTACTACCTCTGACACTCCCAGGTACACCTCCGACACTCCCGGGTACACCTCAGACACTCAGGTACACCTCAGGCCTCGCCAGGTGCACCTCAGACACTCCCAGGTGCACGTCTGACACTGCCAGGTACACACAGACCGTGCCAGGTACACCTCGAGACACTGCCAGGTACACCTCAGACACACTGCCAGGTACACCTCACACACTCTCAGGTACACCTCAGACACTCCTAGGAACACCTCGGCCTCCCAGGTACATCTCTGACACTCCCAGGTACACCTCAGACACTCATCCGGTACACCTCTGACACTCCCAGGTACACCTCAGACACTCCACGTACACCTCTGACACTCCCAGGTACACCTCAGACACTCCCAGGTACCTTTGACCTCCCAAATTTTCAGCCTCCCCAGGTACCCCTCCTGACACTCCGTGAGGCCACTCCTCTGACACTCCATGGTACTGCCGACACTCCCAGGTACCGATCAGGGCCTCCCAGGTGCACACCTCTGACACTCCCTAATACACATCAGACACTCATGGGTACACCTCTGACCTCCCTGGTTACTCCTCTGACACTCCCAGGTGCATCCCAGACACACCCAGGTACACCTCAGACACTCCGACGTACACTGACGCTCCCAGGTACACCAGACAACCTCCCAGGCACTCCTGACACTCCCTGGTACATCTCTGACACTCCCAGGCACCTCAGACACTCCAGGTACCTCCAGACACTCCCAGGTACACCCTGACACTCCCACGTGCTCTGACTCTCAGGCCTCTGACACCCCAGGTACCTTGACACTCCTAGGTACCTCCAGACACTTCCAGGAACACCTTTGACACTCCCAGGTACACCTCCGACACTCCGAGCCACCCCGGACACTTCAGGTACACCTCCAGACCTCCCAGGTACACCTCCTGACACTCCCAGGTTCACCTGTCCTCCCAGGTACACCTCTGGCACTCCCAGGAACATCTGACACTCCCAGGTACACCTCTGACACTCCCATGCACACCTCTGTCCTCCCTGGTACACCTCCAGACACTCCAGGCACCTCTGACACTCCCAGGTACCTCTGACTCTCCCAGGTACACCACCCTAACGCTCCCAGGTACACCAATGACACTCCCAGGTACTCCACCTGCTCCCTGGTACATCTCTGACACTCCCAGGTACACCTCAGACAATCAGGTACACCTCCGACACTCCCAGGTACACCCCTGACACTCCCAGGTACACCTCTGACTCTCCAGGTACACCACCTGACACTCCCAGGTACCTCCCGACACTCCCAGGTACACCTCCGACACTCCCAGGAACACCTCTGACCTCCCCAGGTACCACCGACACTCAGGTACCTGACTCTCTTAGGTACACCTCTGACACTCCAGGTACACCTCCGACACTCCCAGGTACACCCCTGACCTCCCAGGTACACCTCCTGACTCTCCCAGGCCCTCTGACACTCCCAGGTACACCTCCGACACTCCCAGGTCTCCGGCACTCCAGAACACCTCCTGACCTCCCAGGTACCTGCCAACTCCCAGGACACACCTCTGACTCTCCTGGTACCTCAGACACTCCAGGTACACCTCTGACACTCCCAGGTACACCACTGACGCTCCCAGGTACACCACAGACACTCCCAGGCACTCACCCCGACCTCCTGGTACATCTCTGACTTGCTCCAGGTACACCTCAGACACTCCCAGGTACACCTCCGACACTCCCAGGTACCCACCCCTGACACTTCCAGTACACCTCTGACTCTCAGGTACACCTCCGACACTCCCAGGTACACCTCCGACACTCCCAGGTACAGCTCCGACACTCCCAGGAACACCTCCCTGACACTCCCAGGTACACCACCGACACTCCCACGGACACCCTGACCCCTCAGGTACACCTCTGACTCTCCCAGGTACCTCCTGACACTCCCAGGTACACCTCCGACCTCCCAGGTACACCTCGGCACTCCCAGATACACCTCTGACACTCCCAGGTACACCTCGAACCTTGCTCCAGGTACCTCTGACACTCCCAGGTATACCTCAGACACTCAGGTACACCTCTGACACTCCCAGGTACACACTCTGACACTCCCAGGTACACCTCTGACACTCCAGGTACACCTCTGACACTCCCAGGAACACCTCAGACACTAGGTACCCACTGACACTCCCAGGTACACCTCTGACATTCAGGTGCACAATCCGACACTCCCAGGTACCTCCGGCTACTCCAGGAACACCTCTGACACTCCCAGGTACCACCGATACTCCCAGGTACACCCCTGACATTCTCCATTCTCAGCACTCCCAGGTACACCTCTGACACTCCAGGTCACCTCAGACACTCCCAGGTACACCTCAGACACTCCCCAGGTACCTCAGACACTACCAGGTTCACCTTTGACACTCCCAGGTACACACTCAAACACTACCAGGAACACTTCCCAGACACTGCCAGTTATACCTCCAGACAATCTCAGGAACACCTCAGACACTCCCTAGGTACACCTCTGACCTCCCAGGGCACACCTCCCAGACTCCCAGGTACACCTCTGACACTCCAAGTATACCTCAGACACTCCAGGTACACCGCTTACACTCCACATGCCTCTGACACTCCAGGTACACCTCTGACACTCCCTGGTACTCCTCTGACACTCCCAAGAACACCTCAGACACTCCCAGGTACCCACCTGACTCCAGGTACCTCTGACACTCCCAGGCACACCAATGACACCCTCAGGTACCCGACCTCCAGGCCACCTCAGGCACTTCCAGGTACACTGACACTCCCAGGTACACCTCCCACACTCCCAGGTACACCTCGGACACTTCCAGGTACACCTCAGACACTCCCAGGTACACCTCCGGACCTCCCAGGTACACCACCTGACACTCCCAGGTACACCTCTGGCACTCCCAGGTACACCTCCTGACACTCCCAGGTACACCTCTGACTCTCCCAGGTACACCACCCGACTCCCAAGTTACCAATGACCTCCCAGGTACCTCCACTGACACTCCCTGGTACATCTCTGACACTCCAGGTACACCTCAGACACTCACAGGTACACCTCCACGACACTCCCAGGTACACCCTGACACTCCAGGTACACCTCTGACTCTCCCAGGCACACCTCTGACACTCCCAGGTACACCCTCCGACACTCCCAGGTACACCTCCGACACTCCCAGGAACACCTCTGACACTCCCAGGTACACCACCGACACTCCCAGGTACACCCCTGCTCTCCCAGGTACACCTCTGACACTCCAGGTACCTCTGACACTCCCATGCACACCTCAGCACTCCCAGGTACACCTCCGGCACTCCCAGGTACACCTCTGACACTCCCAGGTACACCTCAGACACTCCCAGGGACACCTCTGATACTCCCAGGTATACATCTGACACTCCCAGGTACACCACCTGACACTCCCAGGTACACCCTGACACTCCCAGGCACACCTCCTGACACTCCTGGTACACCTCAGACCTCCCAGGTACAGCTCCGACCTAGGAGCACCTCCTGGCACTCCTGCAACCCCTCCCACGTACACCTGACACTCTCATGTACACTCCATCTCCGGTACCTCCTGGCCTCCCAGGTACACCTCCGACACTCCCAGGTACACCTCCGGCACTCCCAGATACACCTCTGACACTCTGTACACACCTCCAGACACTTCCAGGTACACCTTTGTGCTCCCAGGTACACCTCCATACACTCCCAGGTACACCTCAGACACTCCAGGTACACCTCAGACACTCCCAGGTACCTCTGACACTCCCACCATGCCTCAGACCTCCCAGGTACACCTCTGACACTCCCGTGCACTCTGACACTCCCAGGTGCACCTCCTGACACTCCCAGGTACTCTCTGACACTCAGGAACACCTCCAGACACTCCCAGGTACACCACTGACACTCCCAGGTACACCTCCTGACATCCCAGGTACATATCCGACACTGCCAGGTACCTCAGACCTCCCAGGAACACCTCTGACACTCCTGGGTACACCACCAGCTCCCAGGTACACCCCCTGACTCTCCCAGGTACACCTCTGACACTCCCAGGTACACCTCTGACACTCCCAGGTACACCTCCGACACTCCCAGGTACCTCCGCTTCCAGGTGCCTCTGACCTCCCAGGTACACCTCAGACACTCCAGGTACACCTCTGACACTCCCAGGCCGCCATCTGACACTCCCAAGTATACCTCAGACACTCCCAGGTACACCTTGTGACACTCACACGTACACACTCTGACACTCCCAGGTACACCTCTGACACTCCCTGATGCTCCTCTGACACTCCCAGGAACACCTCCAGACACTCCCAGGTACACCACTGACACTCCCAGGTACACCTCTGACACTCCCAGGTACCAATGACACCCTCAGGTACATCTTGACCTCCCAGGTACACCTCAGACACTTCCAGGTACACCTTTGACACTCCCAGGTACACCTCATGCACTCCCAGGTACACCTCCAGACACTTCCAGGTACCTCAGACACTTCCAGGTCACCTCAGACACTCCAGGTGCCGACACTCCCAGCACCCCTGACACTCTCCCAGGTACACCTCTCACCTCCCAGGTACCTCTGACACTCCCAGGTACCTCGACACTCCCAGGTACACCTCTGACACTCCCAGGTGTACTCAGACACTCCCAGGTACACCCTGACACTCCCACGTACACACTCCTAACACTCCCAGGTACACCTCCTGACACTCCTGGTACTCCTCTGACACTCCCAGGAACACCTCATACACTCCCAGGTACACCACTGACAGTCCCAGGTACCTCTGACACTCCCAGGTATCTCAGCCCAGCACCCTCAGGTACACCTTTGACCTCCCAGGTACACCTCAGACACTTCAGGTGCATCTTTGACACTCCCAGGTACACCTCACTTACACTCCCAGGTACCTCCAGACACTTCAGGTACACCTCCTGACACTCCCGGACACCTCTGACCCCTGGTACACCTCAGACACTCCCAGGTACACCTCTGACAATCCCAAGTACACCTCTGACACTCCCAGGTACACCACTGACGCTCCCAGGTACACCAATGACACTCCCAGGTACTCCACTGACACTCCCTGGTACATCTATGACACTCCCAGGTACACCTCAGACACTCCCAGGTACACCTCCGACACTCAGGTACACCCCTGACACTCCCAGGTACCTCTGACTCTCCCAGGTGCACCTCTGACACTCCCAGGTGCACCTCCGACCCTCCCAGGTGCACCTCCGACACCAGGACACCTCTGTCTCCAGGTACACCTCCGACACTCCCAGGTACACCTCCACGACACCAGGAACACCTCTGACACTCTCAGGTACACCGCTGACACTGCCAGATACACCTCCAGACACTCTCCAGGTACCTCCGATGCTCCCAGGTGACACCTCCCGACACTCTTCAATTTCACTGACACTCCCCAGGTTACACCTCGGACCTCCCAGGTACACCTCAGACACTCCCAGGTACCTCAGACACTCCCAGGTACACCTCCAGACACTCCCAGGTACACCTCAGACACTTCAGGTGCCTCTGACACTGCAGGTACACCTCAGACATTGCCAGGAACACCTCTGACACTGCAGGTACCTCTGACACTCCCAGGTCCACACCTCTGACACTCCCAGGAACACCTCCGTACTCCCAGGAACACTCTGACACTCCCAGAGTACACCACTGACCTCCCATTACACCCTGACACTTGGGTCACAGCTCTGACACTCCCAGGTACACCTCTGACCTCCCAGGTACACCTCCGACACTCCCAGGTACACCTCCGGCACTCCCAGGTACACCTCTGACTCCCAGGTGCCTCGAACGCTCCAGGCACCTCCCAGTACTCCTAGGTATACATCTGACACTCCCAGGTGCACCTCAGACACTCCCAGGTACCTCGACACTCCCAGGTATACCTCAGACACTCCAGGTACACCGCCTGACACTCCCAGGCACACACTCTGACCTCCCAGGTACCTCTGACCTCCCTGGTGCTCTCTGACACTCCCAGGAACCTGTGAACCTCCCAGGTGCCTACTGACACTCCCAGGTACACCTCGACATCCCAGATGCCTTCAGTACTGCCAGGTACACCTCCGACACTCCCAGGAACACCTCCTGACGCTTCCAATGTACCTACGACACTCCCAGGTGCACCCCTGACTCTCCTAGGTCACCTCTGACACTCAGGTACACCTCTGACACTCCTGTACACCTCCACCGACACTCCCAGGTGCCTCGGCACTCCCAGGTGCACCTGACACTCCCAGGCACACCTCAGACACTCCCAGGGACACCTCTGATCTCACAGGTATGCATCTGACACTCCAGGTACACCAGCACTCCCAGTACACCCCTGACACTCCAGGCACACCTCTGACTCTCCTGGTACCTCAGACACTCCCAGGTACTCCTCTGACCTTAGGTACACCACTGACGCTCCCAGGTACACCAGCGACACTCCCCAGGCTCATGACACTTCCCTGGTACATCTCTGACACTCCCAGGTACACCTCAGACACTCCCAGGTACACCTCCGACACTCCTGAGGTATGCCCGACACTTCAAGTGCACCTCTGACTCTCCCAGGTACCTCCGACACTCCCAGGTACACCTCCGACACTCCAGGTACAGCTCCCCGACACTCCCAGGAACACCTCTGACACTCCCAGGTACACCACCGACCTCCCATGCACCCTGCACTCTCCAGTACACCTCTGCTCTCCCAGGTACACCTCTGGCACTCCCAGGTACACCTCAGACACTCCCAGGTACATCTCCTGACACTCCCAGGTACCTCAGACACTCCAGGTACACCTCCGACACTCCCAGGTACACCCCTGACACTCCCAGGACACCTCTGCTCTCCCAGGTACACCTCTGACACTCCCAGGTACACCTCCGACACTCCCAGGTACACCTCCGACACTCCAGGAACACCCATGACACTCCCAGGTACACCACCGACCTCCCAGGTACACCCCTGACTCTCTTAGGTACACCTCTGACACTCCCAGGTACACCTCTGACCTCCCATGTGCCTCCGACACTCCCAGGTACACCTCCAGCACTCCAGGTACACCTCTGACACTCCCAGGTACCTCAGACACTCCTCAGGCACACCTCTGAAATTCCCAGGTACACCTCCGACACTCCCAGGTACGCATCTGACGCCCAGGTACACCTCTTACTCCTAGTTCACCCTGACACTCCAGGTACACCTCAGACACTCAGGTACACCTCAGACACACCAAGATACACCTCAGACACTCCCAGGTACACCTCTGACATTCCAGGTACCTCAACTCCAGGTACACCTCTGACCTCCCTGGTACCTCTGACACTCAGGTACACCTCTGACACTCCCAGGTACACCTCTCTTACAGTCCCTGGTTCTCCCTGACCTCCCAGGTGCCTCAGACACTCCCAGGTACACCTCTGACTCTCCCAGATACACCTCTGACACTCCCAGGTACACCTGCACTCCAGGTACACCTCTGACACTCCCAGGTACCTCTTACCAGTCCCTGGTTCTCACCTGACACTCCCAGGCACACCTCAGACACTCCAGGTAAACCTCAAGACACTCCCAGGTACACGTCAGACCTCCCAGGTACATCTCTCTGACACTCCCAGGTACACCTCTGACACTTCCGGGTACACCTCTGACACTCAGGTACACGACTCTCCCAGGTACACCCAGACACTCCCAGACTCTGACATTCCAGGTACTCATCTGACACTCCCAGGTAAACCTCAGACACTCCCAGGTACACCCTGACACTCCCAGGTACCCCTGGCACTCCAGGTACACCTCTGACCTCGAGGTACACCAGACACTGCCAGGTACACCCTCCTGACACCTCCCAGGTACACCTCTTGGGGTCCCTGGTTTCTCCCCTGACACTCTAAGGTACACCTCAGACACTCCAATTTCTCATGAACCTCCCAGGTACACCTCAGACACTCCCAGGTACATCTCTGACACTCCCAGGAACTCCACTGACACTCCCTGGTACACCTCTGACACTCCTGGTACACCTCTGACACTCCAGGTACACCAAGCACTCCCAGGTACCTCTGACACTCCAGGTACACACTCACCAGTCCCTGGTTCTCCTGACCTCCCAGGTACACCTCAGACACTCCCAGGTACAGCGACTCTCCCAGGTACACCCAGACACTCCCACATACACCTCTGACATTCCAGGTACTCATCCTGACGCTCCCAGGTAAACCTCAGACACTCCAGGTACACCCTGACACTCCCAGGTACACCCCTAACCTCCCAGGTACACCTCTGACACTCCAGGGTGCAGACACTCAGGTACACCTCTGACGCTCCCAGATTTGCACCTCTTACAGTCCCTGGTTCTCCCCTAACCTCCCAGGTACACCTCAGACACTCCCAGGTACACCTCAGACACTCCCAGGTACACCTCAGACACTCCAGGTACATGTCTGACACTCCAGAACTCCACTGACCTCCCTGGTACACCTCTGACACTCCCAGGTACACCTCTGACAATCCAGGTACACCTCTGACACTCCCAGGTACACCTCTGACACTCCAGGTACACCTCCGACACTCCAGGTACACCTCTGACACTCCCAAGGTACACCTCACCCATTCCCTGGTTCTCCCTGGCTTACTCCAGGTACACCTCAGACATCCCAGGTACACCTCTGACTCTCCAATTTTAGACACTCCCAGATACACCTCTGACATTCCAGGTACTCATCTGGCCTCCCAGGTAAACCTCAGACACTCCCAGGTACCCTGACCTCCCAGGTGCACCCCTGACCTCCCAGGTACACCTCTGACCTCTGAGGTACACCCAGACACTCAGGTAAACGTCTGACACTCCCGGTACCAGACACTCAAGGTACACCTCTGACACTCCCAGGTACTACTATGACACTCCCAGGTACACCAGACACTCCAGGTACACCTTTGACACTCCCAGGTACACCCCTGACACTCCCAGGTACACCTCGAGCACTCCCAGGTACACCTCTGACACTCATGATTACCTCCGACACTCCCAGTTACACCTGACACTCCAGGTACACCCTGATACTCCAGGTACTCCTCTGACACTCCCAGGTATGCCTCTAATACTCTGGGTACACCGCTGACACTCCAGGTACACCATGACGCTCCAGGTACACCTCTGACACTCTCAGGAGCTTACCTCCGACACTCCCAGGTACACCTCGGCCTCCAGGTACGCCTCCGATACCCCAGGTACCTCCGATACCCCCAGGTACACCTCGATAGTCCAGGTACACCTCTGACACTCCCAGATACTCCTCCGACACTCCCTGGTTCACCTCTGACGCACTCCCAGGTACACCTAACACTCCCTGGTACACCTCTGATACTCCAGGTACACATCCGACACTCCCTGGTACACCTCTGACACTCTCAGGTACACGTCTTACCTCCTGGCTCTCTGACACTCCCAGGTACACACTCAGACCTCCCAGGTACACCTCAGACACTCCCAATTTTACTCTGACCTCCCAGGTACCTTCTGACCTCCCAGGTACACTGACACTCCCAGGTACACCCCTGACACTCCCAGGTACACCTCCCCAGGCACTCTGGTTTCATCTCTGACACTCCCTGGTACACCTCTGACACTCTCAGGCACACCTGAAATTCCCAGGTACACCTCCGACACTCCCAGGTACACATCTGACACTCCAGGTACACCTCTTACACTCCTAGTTCACCTGACACTCCCAGGTACACCTCAGACACTCCCAAGGTACACCAGACACACCAAGATACACCTCAGACCTCCCAGGTTCACCTCTGACATTCCCAGGTACACCTCTGACACTCCCAGGTACCTCTGACACTCCCTGGTACACCTCCTGACACTCCCAGATTGCACCTCTGACTGACACTCCCAGGTACACCTCTTACAGTCCCTGGTTCTCCCCTGACACTCCCAGGTACACCTCAGACACTCCAGGCACACCTCTGACTCTCCCAGATACACCTCTGACACTCCCAGGTACACCTCCTACAGTCCCTGGTTTCTCCCTGACACTCAGGTACCTCAGACACTCCAGGTACACCTTTGACTCTCCAAGGTACCCCAGACACTCCACATACACCTCTGACATTCCAGGTACTCATCTGACGCTCCCAGGTAAACCTCAGACACTCCCAGGTACACCTGGCCTCAGTACACCCCTGGCCTCCCAGGTACACCTCTGACACTCCGAGGGTACACCCCCAGACCTCCCAGGTACACCTCTGACCTCCCAGATTACACCTCTTACAGTCCCTGGTTCTCCTGACCTCCCAGAGTACACCCCTCAGGCACTCAGAGTACCCACCTCAGACACTCAGTACACCTCCTTGAACCTCCCAGGTACATCTCTGACACTCCCAGAACTCCCACTGACACTCCTGGTACACCTCTGACACTCCCCAGGTACACCTCTGACAATCCCAGAGTACACCTCTGACACTCCCAGGTACCTCTGACACTCCCAGAGTACACCTCCGACACTCCCATTACACCTCTGACACTCCCAGAGTACCTCTTACATTCCCTAGTTCTCCCCTGACACTCCCAGAGTACACCTCAAACACCCCCAAATTACCTCTGACTCTCCAGAGTACACCCCAGACACTCCCAGATACACCTCTGACATTCCCAGGCCTCATCTGACACTCCAGAGTGAAGCCTCAGACCTCCCAGGTACACCTGACACTCCCAGGTACCTGACCTCCCCAGGTGCACCTCTGACACTCTGAGGTACACCCAGACACTCAGGTAAACGTCTGACACTCCAAATTTTTAGACACTCAAGGTACACCTCTGACCTCCCAGGCACTGCTATGACACTCCCGTGCACCTCAGACACTCCAGGTACACGCCTGACACTCCCAGAGTACACCCCTGACACTCCCAGGTACACCTCTGACACTCCCGGTACACCTCTGACACTCGCAGTTACACACCGACACTCCCAGTTACACCTGGCCTCCAGGTACACCTGGCCTCCCAGGTACTCCTCTGACACTCCAGTATACCTCTAATACACCCAGAGTACACCGCGCTGACACTCCCAGAGTACACCGCTGACACTCCCAGGTACACCTCTGACACTCTCATGAACACCTCCGATACTCCCAGGTGCACCTCTGACCTCCAGGTACACCTCCGATACCCCAGGTACACCTCCGATGCCCCCGGTGCACCTCCGATGGTCAGGTACACCTCTGACACTCCCAGATGCTCCTCCGACACTCCTGGTTTCCTCTGGCCTCCCAGGTACACCTCTAACACTCCCTGGTACACCTCTGATACTCCCAGGTACCCATCCGACTCCTGGTACACCTCTGACACTCTCAATTACCCCGTCTTACACTCTAGCTCTCTAACCTCCCATAGTACACCTCAGACACTCCCGTACACCTCGAACACTCCCAGTACACCTCTGGCCTCCCAGGTACTTCTGACACTCCCAGAGTACACCCCAGACAATCAGGTATACCCTGACACTCCCAGAGACCCTCTGACACTCCTGGTCATCTCCTGACACTCCCTAGTACCTCTGACACTCTCAGGCACACCTCTGAAATTCCCAGAGTGCACCTCCGACACTCCCAGGTACACCTCTAACACTCCCTGGTACCTCTGATACTCCCAGGTGTGCACATCGACACTCCTGGTGCACCTCTGACACTCTCAGGTGCCGTCTTGCGCTCACCGCTCTCCTCTGACACTCCCAGGTACACCTCTTACGCCCTAGTTCGCCTGACACTCCCAGGTACCTCAGACACTCCCAGGTACCTCAGACGCACCAAGATACACCTCAGACACTCCATTTTCTGACATTTCCCAGGTACACCTCTGAACGCCAGAGTACACCTCTGACACTCCCTGGTACACCTCTGACACTCCCAGAGTACACCTCCTGACACTCCCAGGTACACCTCTTACAGTCCCTGGTTTGCTCCCTGACACTCCCAGAGTACCTCAGACACTCCAGGTACCAGCTCTCCCAGATACACCTCTGACACTCCCAGGTACCTCCTGACACTCCCAGGTACACCTCCTACAACCTCCCAAGTACACCTCTTACAGTCCCTAGTTTCTCACCACTCCCAGGTACACCTCAGACACTCCCAGGTAAACCTCAGACACTCCCAGGTACACTCAGACACTCCCAGGTGCATCTCTGACCTCCAGGTGCGCCTCTGACGCTTCCAGGTACACCTCTGACACTCCCAGTGCACCTCTGACTCTCCCAGAGTACGCCCCAGACACTCCCCAGATACACCTCTGACATTCCCAGGTACTCATCTGACACTCCCAGGTAAACCTCAGACACTCCCAGGTACACCCTGACACTCCCAGGTACACCTGACACTCCCAGGTACACCTCTGACACTCCAGTACACCCAGACACTGCCAGGTACACCTCTGACACTCCCAGGTACACCTCTTATAGTCCCTAGTTCTCCCCTGACACTCTGGTACCTCCAGACACTCCCAAATTTTTCTCAGACACTCCCAGAGTACCTCAGACACTCCCAGGTACATCTCTGACACTCCCAGAACTCCCTGACACTCCTGACATTTTTCTCTGACACTCCCTGGTACACCTCTGACACTCCCAGGTACACCTCCGACATAGGTACACCTCTGACACTCCCCAGGTACACACCTCCTACAGTCCTGAACCTCTAACTTGCTCCCAGGTACACCTCAGACACTCCCAGGTACCTTTGACTCTCCAGGTACACCCCCAGACACTCCCATACACCTCTGACATTCCCAGGTACTCATCTGACGCTCCCAGGTAAACCTCCAGACACTCCCAGAGCACCTGACACTCCCAGGTACACCTGGCCTCCCAGGTACACCTCCTGACACTCCGAGTACACCCAGACACTCCCAGAGTACACCTCTGAGCCTCCCAGGTACCTCTTACAGTCCTGGTTCTCACAACACTCCCAGAGTACCTCAGACCTCCCAGAGTACACCTCAGAGCCTCCAAATTTTACCTCAGACACTCCCAGGTACATCTCTGACACTCAGGGGCACCCACCTGACCTCCTGGTACACCTCTGACACTCCCAGGTACACCTCTGACAATCCGGTACACCTCTGACACTCCCAGGTGCACCTCGGCCTCCCCGGTGCCTCCGACACTCCAGGTGCACCTCTGACACTCCCAGGTACCTCTTACATTCCCTGGTTCTCCCTGATACTCCCAGTGCCTCAGACACCCCAAGGTACACCTCCTGACTCTCCAGGTACACCCCAGACACTCCCAGATACCTCTGACATTTCCCAGAGTACTCATCTGACCTCCCAGGTAAACCTCAGACACTCCCAGGTACACCCTGACACTCCCAGAGTACACCCTGACACTCCAGGTACACCTCTGACACTCTGAGAGTACACCCCAGGCCTCCCAGGTAAGCGTCTGACACTCCCAGGTACACCTCAGACACTCCAAGAGTACCTCCTGGCCTCCCAGGTGCTACTATAACCTCCCAGAGTACACCTCGACACTCCCAGGTACACCTTTGACACTCCCAGGTACACCCCTGACACTCCAGAGTACACCTCTGACACTCCCAGGTGCACCTCCTGACACTCGCGATTACACCTCCGACACTCCCAGTTACACCCTGGCCTCCCCAGGTACACCCTGACACTCCCAGGTACTCCTCTGACACTCCCAGGTATGCCTCAGCCTCCCAGGTACCGCTGACACTCCCAGGTACACCATGACACTCCCAGGTACCTCTGACACTCTCAGAGAACACCTCCATTACTCCCAGGTACACCTCTGACGCCAGGTACACCTCCGATACCCCAGGTACACCTCCGATACCCCAGGTACACCTCCGATAGTCCCAGGTACACCTCTGACACTCCCAGATACTCCTCCGACACTCCTAGTTCACCTCCTGACACTCCCAGTACACCTCTTACTCCCTGGTACACCTCACGGCCTCCCAGGTACACATCCGACACTCCCTGGTACACCTCTGACACTCTCAGTACCCGTCTTACACTCTGGCTCTCCTCTGACAC